>NW_014569586.1:251295-283305 GCF_001313835.1 Polistes canadensis
TATATATAATGTTATATATATAAATCTTTCTTTTACATTTTAATAACAGAATGATATCTTAATTGATTTCACTCACGAATCTATCGAAAATAAATTGTCGTTCGACAATACGTTCATTAAGAAAAAAAAATGAAAGAACAAAAAAAAAAGCGAATGAAGTTCTCGAATTTCAATCGACGCTTATTCGAATAAAACAATTTAAAAAAAAAAAAAAAAGAATCAAGTGATGAAGCTTTCAATGCACGTTTTCATTCAACGCGCTCGTAGGGGAAGAAAACATTATGCGTTATTGCATCAGAAATATTGCTCGTTAAAAAGGAATTTGAAAATACTGTTATGACGTAACTATCGCTTTAATTTACAAATACGAATATACGCGTTTAATCGACCGGGAATATTAAATCTGCTTGATGTAGACATTTGTGCTGCGAATAACTAATTGTAATACCTATCCGTTGCAATGATCGGATTATTTGATATTGAACGCGTCGTTTGAAAAAAAAAAATTGAAGTAAATAAAGGATCAATCCAAATCAAGAAAATAATAAAGAATTCATTATTTAATGCGTAATAATATTTTTGTTTTTATTATTTAATAAACAAACGTCGTTTTTTACTGTACAAACAACGGTAGAAACTTAGTTAGAAAATTGATAGGAAATTAAGTCGAATGAAATGTTCTTCTTTATACACTTTTCGAAGATGAACAATTATCTCTCTTTTTTTTTTTTTTTACTCTCATCGTCATATCTGAAGATCTGACGATATCGAAGAAAAAAAATAAAAATAAAAAGGAATAACCGGTAATGTTGTAGAAGACATTGGAAGTGCAGTGTAACCGCGAAGTCATTCGGTGGAAAGTACGCTATTACGAACGGCGTATTCGACGTTAATAAGAGCGACAGCTCTTGAGTTATTATTACAAGATACGAGACTCGCGAAAATCGTTACCTTGACGTCGATGCCTATAACGAGGAGTGCAATTTCGTTCGCGGAACTTTCTAATGAACTCGACTAATTGTACGGAAATAAGAGCGAAAATGCCGACAGACGTCGAACTCGTTCCTATTATAAAGACGAAGACGACGAAGAAGAATAAGAAGAAGAAGAAGAAAAAGAAAAAAAAGAGAAGAGAAATGAGGGGAAGAAGAACGCTTCGACAGATTCGTACATTTTATTTCGAAAATTTCACCTTAAAAGTTGCTTTACATAAGTAAGAAGAAAATAAAGAAGAAATAAAGGAACAATTCGAACATTGGAAATATATTCTATCGATCCGTTCACGAATTTAATATTTGAAAAATTCAACAACAGCAACAAAAATAAAAATAAAAAAAAAACGAATAATCGTGCTTCCGCGCGTTAATGAACTTCGTCGCGAAAATTACACGTTGAGCTACTTATATATATATATAAGCAAAACGAAAATAAAAATGATTAATACGAAAAGTTGGAAAAATTTTCGACACGTTCCCGAGTTCAATATTTCAAAAATTCGACAGGAAAAAAATTAGAAGATTGTAAAAATGAGAAGAAAAAAAAAAGCAAGAAGAAATATCACGTTGTACATTTTTCTTCGAAAAATTCACGATAAGCTTTTACATAAGTAAGAAGAAGACAAAGAGGAATCTTCGGCACGTTTGCGTATTTTATATTTTGAAGAATCGGCTAGAGTAAAAAAAATATGAAAATGAAGAAGAAATAAAGAAAAGAAGAATCAGAAGAAGAAGAAGAAGTCAGCATTGGCACGTACGTAAATTTTACTCCGAAAATTCTACGGGTAGCTGCCACGCATGCGAAAAGAGAAAAGATAAGAGAAGCAAGAAAAAACAAAAGAAAAAGAATAAAAAGAAGAAAAAGAAAAAGAAGATACAAAGCTTTCTTTTTCTAAAAAGCACCGAAAGCTAGATACGACGTGACCCAGATGAAAAATCGTCTTTTCATTCTGTGCACCAGTCGTCCATTTTGAAGCCTACCTCAAAACCACCATCTTCCAAAAGCTTCACCATGCTTGTGAATTACTGACGTTCACTGTAAAAGCGGTTTATGAAACGTTCTTGTCGTTTCTCTTAAACGACGTGCACGTCGTCGTTGTCGATTCGAAACTCATCGTTTTTTTTTCTTCTTCTTTTTCTCCTTCATATTCTTATTCTCAATTCTCTATTTACGCACATACATACATGCATATATATATATGTGTGTGTAATAGACGTTATTCTTACAACGTTTACGTTGTCGACGTCCTGTCACTGTCAGATTTTAAGCAACTAAATTTTCTCACAGTTAAAACGACATTTTTATTTATTTCCATCGAAATATAAATTATCCATGTTTTTGGTTGTTACACACATCAAACTGCCAAATCGTAGAATTAGCAAATTTAATCGATAACATTGTTACGATACTACGAAATACTAATCCTAGTATTTGATTTTGATATCAGATTAAACATATTTACGAATTTTCGTGTTACGTTACTCTGTATGCATTTCCATGCAAATGAAAAGTAGATACAGTTAATCTACGTTTAACAAAACCATCATAATAAAATGAAAATTGATTCGATGGGGTAAATAATCCTAACATCTCATTACTGACTACATATAGTTGAACAGAATTGATAAGAACGTTTTGATAATATCAATACAAACACACGTCATCTTGTTAAGCGTTAACGTTAATCTACTTAATAAATGTTTTCTTAGACTCAAAGGATGATAACGACGAAAGTGACAAATCATAATCTCGTTAGAGAGTCAGACAAAAATAATATACGCATCGTGTATAACTCGTGACATTCGATTTCATACATCGTCGGTTGGATTCTAATTTTGTCGGTAACTTTCCTGGTCTTTTCCCTATCACGAGGTTATTTTCAGTTCGAGATCGAAATAATAATACCGTGAGAATTAACGACAGTACGTGAATACGCATACTGAATAGGAAAACATAAATAGCAGCGCAACACGGACAAGTTCAACGACTACATGACTACCTCGTGTGTTTATATTCGAGGTATGGGTGAGGACGGACGAGTAATGAAATGAAAATGATAAAGAGAAATATAACAAAGAGAATAATATATGTATATTTATAAATGTTCCCACACAAGTTGATAAGAACGAGGAAGTAGGGGCGTGTGAGTTTTGCGAGGATTAGGCGGGATAGGGGAGGAAGGTGGGGGGAAGGGGGGGAGGGGTTAGAGAGTGTATGAAGTGAGCTTTCGTTTCGGTTAGCGGGCCCACGTGTGTGTTGAACGCGTGCACGCGACCATGGCACGCGACTGTTACCAGTTTCCCTGTTTGCCTGTTTGTTCGACTACAATTCCTTTCCATTTCTCCTCTCCTCTTCACTCCTCTCCTCGTTTACTTTTACCTGGTGCTCGAGTACCGTGAAGTCGGCAAGTACGAGAAAAACGATCAACCGTAGATAAGCATGGGAAATGGAAGAACCGGTGGTACTACCTTAAACGAGGTCTGATAAATATTCCGATATACGTACCAGACCAGAGTTATGTTACATCTGGTTTAATTATCACGGAATAACCATTACGCGTCGAACAAAATGTATTTAGTTTTGATGTTTCAATGCGATATCATAAAGATTATATTTCCAATTATTTTTTAAGATCTGTGGAGAAAATATTTGAAATAATTATTTCTATATATCAAGATATTTATATTTTAAATATATTATTATATATAACAGGCATTCTATCGATCTTACCCTGACCAACCACAACGACCTTGTCTCTTTCTCTCTCTTTCTCTCTCTCTCTCTTGCATGAACTTGCCAATTCGAAGAAGGTTTAGGAGAAAAACTGAAAGAAACGCGAGCTTTTATATGAGCGAACTATTACCAGGAGATGGAGTCTATATTTATCGGGTTATACTTGCTAGGAAACGAAAAAAAAGAGAGTAAGAAAGAGAAAAAGAGAAAAAAAGAGAGAAAGAAGAAGTTAGGTTATTTCTCTTTGTTCGGTTCTACCTATTTTCCAACGTGTCTCACAGACTTGGATTCCTTCAGGGCTAAAATAGAGAAAGAGAAAGAGAAAGGAAAAGAGAGAGAGAGAGAGAGAGAGAGAGAGAGAGAGAGAGAGAGAGAGAGAGAGAGAGGGAAATGGAAAGAAAAATAGAAAAGAAAAAGAGAAGGAGACAGGCAAAGAGACTTTGGCAATTCTCCAATGGGATTTTCAACCGAATTTGTTACCTTCTCTCTTCCCTTTTATTCCTTTTTCTTGTATTTTTTGTTTCCTTTTATTTTCCTCTTGTTTTTATTCCACTTGAAATAGAAAGAGAACGTGAAATTCCATGAAAACGAACAACCGCTATCACTATCGCTACCACTAACACTACCATTATCCACTACCACTAATAATACCCTATCACCATCGTTATCATCGTTCGAACTAGACTGTCGATAATTGAGGTGTCGATGTCTGAATCATATCGGTCGAAAGTCGGTGGACCCGTTGGCAGTTTACCAACTACTCGTCACTATCGGCGTCTGCACTGTTGACCGAAGAACAAAGGTCGTTCTCTCTCTCTCTCTCTCTCTCTTTTTTTATTTCTCTCAACCCTTTCTTTCGCACTCTCACCCCCGAATGCAGGTCGAGTACTCATCGAACGCAACCAACACGAAACAGCTTGTGCTCTTTAAAACACGATGTGACCATTTAACATGTAAAATATGTCGAATTAAAGTCGACTTTCCGAAAAATATAATCCTTTTCGTTAATTATTAAGGGTGAAACAAAAATTTGTGCGTTTTTAACTAACATTTTCAAAATAAAGTTTACAAAAACGATTCATTATGCAGTTTATAACACAATTTCTAATATAATAAACGCATGAATGCATAGGTTCACCCTAATGAATTCTTTTTTATTAAGTATAGAAAATAATTTGGTGATTATTATAATAAACTTAATATTCATTTTGGTGATCTGTGCAGTGAAAACAAAAGACAAAAACCGTGTGATGTTGGGATCTTCGGAAAAATGGTATTAAATAAAGAAATGACACGAATTAATAAAAAAAAAAAGGGAGAGTAAAAAGATATATAAAGTAAAATCATAAATCTGTTATTCTTTGAAATAATCTTCATTACTTTCGACGACTTTTCGTACATTTTTCAAACAATTGTCAAAAATTCCTTGACGAAAATAAAACATGCCGATTTGGATGCAACGAACTTGTCAATTCGAACGTTCAATTAATTTCATTTTTTCATCTAACACTTGACCTTTTTATTCTTCTTCCTTGTTTTTATTATATTATTGAAAGGAAAAAAAAAGGTAAGAAATCAATTCCAATCGAACTCTAATCCGTGTAAATATTTAATCAACGAACATGAAATGTTCATCGTTCCAAATACAACAGCCTAGATAGATCCTAATTGGGATGCCATGAACGTTTCATTTTGGTAATTACATTGCTATCGGTAATGGATCGCGTGAAAGGTAAACAAGAGAGAGAGAGAGAGAGAGAGAGAAAGAGAAAGAGAAATAGAGAGAGAGAGATAGGCTGATAATGGCTTATTCGATACAGAACTTTATGGTATGTAACCGGAAATACTAATTAATGGACAATACTAGAGATATCTAGTGGATACGCGACTTCTACGAGCGGATAATTTCCTAATCAAGGTCACGAGATCAGAGTGAAACGAATTTTTATCAAGAATAACCGGTCGGTCCCCTTTACAACGAATTGCTGTTATCAACTTGCTCCGTTGAACTCGATCGTCGTCTTGGATCTTAAAAAAATAAAAATATAAAATAACTAGAAATAAAAATATTGCATTGGAAAGTTTCATTGCAGTTTGCCGAGATCAATTGCGATTATATCCGAACTAACGTAGTATAATATTGTAGTACAAGCTCGTAATTCTTTTCTTCTATATTTATTTTCCCTTTTGTATTTCTCTTTCTCTTTCTCTTTCTCTTGCACCTATCTTCTCGATTTACGATAATCATACGAAATTATAGACACTGTAAAATAAGTTACCATGATTAACTTTAACACGTACCTACGAGAGCGTGCAATTCTTCTGTGCGTTAAAAAACATTATGTTTCGATTCAATGCCATGATACTCTTCCTTTATTTTGTCCCAAATACATTCTCATTTTCTTGTTATCTCTCTCGCTCTCTCTCTATCTCTATCTCTTTTTCTTATCTTTCTATTCTCAACACGTTTCGATAAATAATAACAAGTTTAACTTGGCTTACATTCAACAAAAATCCGTTTGATGCGACACATTGAACTTATGACCTATCTCGAATCAAAAATTGAGACCACATATTAATGTTAAAATCTTATCATTTAACAACTAATCTCGTATCAATCTTATTTATTGTTTCATTAAAATTCAGAAAATATATGTTTCTTCTTTTTTTTTTTCTTATTAATAGAAAAATTGAGGAAACACATTTTTCGTTTCGGATAATATTTTTTCGAAGAAGGATTTGAATAATTTGTATGGGATCAGAATGATCACGGATTGATCGTAATCGTATCGTATATTCGATACTCTATACAGTATACATAGATATGAGCGAATGGAATATAGCCTGAAGTGTAACTTCAATATTCCACGGATGGGTAATTGATTGACGTTCGGTTGGACGGGCCAATTTTGCGGATAAATTTCTCATTGGCAGCTAATTCAACTACTCTCAGAACCCGGCTTCCCCTCCCCCCGCACACCCACCCCCCTCCTACGGGTACGTGCATTCACTGATTCGATTCACATAGGAGAGATTTTGAAGGGTAAGAGATTCTAAGGGGAAGAGATTTCTCGCTACTGGAAATGATACTGTAAATTTGATTACGGGTTACATCGGACACACAGAGAATTTCATATCAAAGCTAAATTAATCCGCTTCTTTTTCTTTAAAAAAAAAAAAGAAAAAAAAGAGCATGGAACCCACAAAACAACCGAAATTAAATTTCTTAAATTTTCTTATATTGATAATTTTATTGAATTATAAGATTATTAATTATTTGTGACTGCACATTTATACACTTTACTCGCTTCAAAAAAATATTACATTATCAAATTGACTAATATTATTCTAAGTTTGATCTAATGTTATCAAAGATAATTATTGCTTAATAAATATATTAAATATTACTTTTTTTTACAATATACCAAAATAGATTGAAAAGTTTTAAGTTAAATAAAAGAAAAAAAAGTAAGATTGACAAAAACAAAATATATATATATATATTTCTATATTATACTCGAAACTTTTCAACCCACTCTCACGTGTGTATATTAAATATATTTCTTTAATATAAAATTACATATAATAATTTTCTTAACATAATAATAATAAGAAAAAGAATAAAAAAGTAGAAGATATAAATTAATTTAAAATCTTATTCATGAACAACGATTCGTATAAAAAATGATTTAACTCAAAATATAAGATAACTTTTTTAAAGATAAAAAGGAGCTTTCGTCTTGAGTATAACAAACGAGTTAGCATAAGAACGATACCTCGGAGAGAGCCTAGCCCGTAAAATAGAACGCGTAGCAGGTATATGGGTATGGCATTTTCGCTGAACTTAGTTTTAACATTATCGACGCTCCTGGAAAGTTACGAAAGGAATAGCAGGAAGATCTCGTAAAAGAAGGTTGGCATGATATACGGTTAGTAGTTTTCATAGCCACATGGGAGCCAAAATAGGCTTTTCAAATGTCCGCGTGTCGTACCGGAAACCAAAATAACGTGAGCCCAATTTTACATCGTGGGAAATCTTCACACGTGTTGGGAATATAATATCTATCCTTTAACACTTTGAATTAATACATTAATAAAAAAAAAAGTTTGTACATAACCAAACGATTTTATATTACATCAAATAATTACTTTTATTTGTGAAAAATCTTTACTCGATAAGTACTGTCAAATAAGAAAAATAAATTGCTTTATTGATTTTTTGTAAGATGTTTACCTATTGCATATATTAAAACTTCGTTCATTTTAAATGTATCGCGATATAATAATTAATTAATATTCTATTATCATTTTTTAAATTGTTAATATAGCGATGTTAGATATATAAATCATAATTAAATATCATCTTTAAAGATTATAATAAGAAAATTATAACAGTCAACAATTTTCTTTGAATCCATTATTTAATAAAACAACCAATAGATATAATTATGAAAATTTTTTTTTAAAAATTTGCCATTATCGACTTCTTCTCCTTATTATCGTATGAAAATACAAGTAGAAGAAAGTAAATTTCCAATCAGTTTTAACATAGTGCTCGAGAATGAAAATGATGTTCAAACGAGTAATATTCGAACAAGCATGTATCACTTGCATTATTCTGTATCTCCGACAAATTACATGGTAATGGGTCGAGTCCATTATCAAGAATAACGTGTTTATAAAGTTGATATATCGAACGATGAAGAGAGAAAGAGAGAGAGAGAGAGGGAGAAAGAGCGCGGCCAGGTGCATAGCGAGCACCTTGCCAAGTTGTAGGTGTGAACTATGACCTTGGCCTTTGGAAAAAAACTTCATCGATCGATATTCGCATCGACGTCGTCATTTCGCTTAATTAACTTTTTTCTTTTGATCTTTATTGCCTCTAATGCTGCTGTTAATGCATTGAGAATCTTACACCTTGCTTGAATAGATTTAATCGTTTGCGTGTGTGCTACGTATTCGATTGTTGAGATTATTAAAAAAGATCCTACACCGAATTATTCTAATATTATATTATATTATATTATATATTATACTATCGAGATGAGATTATTTTCTATGAAAATAATTCGAACGATTAACACGAAACGCGACGGGAATTTAATTATAACATATCCAATACTTTCTCTTCAATTTCTCTTCAATTTTATGTACGTGTATTTTGTACGCATAAATGGATAGAAAAAAAAGAAAAGAAAAGAAAAAAAAAAAAAAAAAAGAAGGAAAAGAAATAAAAATCGTGAAACAGTTCGATCTAGTAATAATTGTTTGACGGGTAAGTAAAAGAGAAAGGTTCTACCGATACTGTTCTACCATCTTGCAATATAGAAATCGAGATCAAGTAGGTAAGTGTGTATTCCGTTTGGAGGGTATTTTTTTTGTTTTAATTTTATCTTTTTCTTTTGTTAATACATATTTTACTTTTACATGTCTGATTTCGCAATTATTCTACGATTGAAAGGTATACAAGAGAAAGATGGGGAGAGGGAGAATAAGAAAAAGAAACGGAATCGGAAACAAGATATTATCGGTATTTCAATTTTCCATGAAACCAGACACGCATACGCATACAAGCACAGATAATTTCCGTTGGGATTAATCAAGTACTTTGATATACCTTTAGCAGTGCGTGTCGTTACGCTAGATTGACTTTTAATAACACAATTATAAGCTTGCGATCGATCGGAGAAACGATCGGATTTCAACGTAATACGAAAGATCGTATGTGACCGTCCGTCAGAAACGATATTATCTTTTTTTTCTTTCTTTTTCGTGAAATGATTCGATAACTATTTCTATTTGGAATTTATTAACCGTGCAAATCTAAAACATAAATGATTTCATGCACACAAGCAAACCATTGTAATTCTAAAGAAATTACATTCACGAATTACTCAATAGATGGATAAAGATTATTAAAAAAATAATAAATGTTTCGAAACGTTATTCTGTTCTTTATCTCTTTATAAGAAAATCTCCAAGCTAAGAAAAAAAAGTAAAGAATTAATTTGCACATCAAGTACTACGTAAAACATATACTATATATATATATACTTTTGTTTTTACTGTTATTATAAATGATATTTAATATAAGAATCAATTTAATAAAAATATAAGTAAAATAAGAATAATATAAAGTACATTTTATAAAGGATGACAGATCTATTAATATACTTCGAATATTAAAAAATATTTATCTGACATTTTATTAAATGAAAATTTTCCCTGGTCAAGAAATTAAAAAAAATGTCGTTTAGTTTAAACAATCAAAAATATTAGTAAAGTAAAGTACTGTGTTAGATTTACCTTAATTGATTAATAATTAATCAAAATAAATGTATAATTTATTTGAAAAGCAGGTAGTACAAGTTCAATACACCCGTCCTCTTCGAAATCCGCCGTAAAACTGGCACATTGTCCTCTATGAAAGTCGCTTCTAATTTCTTTTATTTATTCTTGTTTATATGACTTTCCAACGTGTACATATATATTACGCAAATAATATTCGACACATAAATAAAATTTATTCTTTTGAAAGTAATAAATAAATAAGAATCGATAAAAGAAATGTCATCGAATTTTGTAAAGAACAATTGAGAACGGTGAATTTCAAAAAAGAACGGTACATCGAATTTAGAATCTTCTTCTTTTTTTGCTTTTAAATTACAATATACATTTTCTTCGATTAATTAATAATCGTTTCAAATATGTCAACATTTTTAATATATAACACATCCCTCCTACTCATCCTTCCATAACCAAACGCATCTCACAATAACTATCCGTCGACGTATTTTATATATATACACACACATCATACTAATATTACAACTTTCTATAATTTTGTTTAACAATTTATCGATTAGAGTGAGTTCTATCTCATTTTGTCATTTAAAAATATAAAATAAAATAGAGATTTAAAAATAGAATATATAATTATAATTAACAATACTAGTAATGCTAGTGTTAGAGTATGCGAAATTTGCTCTATGTTCGATCCTATCATACTTGGTAGAAACTACGCCTAACTTCGTATCGATCCGGTCGCGTTGGAAACGACGAAACGATGAAAAGCATCGATTATACTTAAAATTTGATACAACTAACATCAAACGAGATAATAGTAATCGATATATTAAACACGTACATACACACTTCTATCCATATTAATGTATGATCAAATGAATAATAAGATATTTTTTGTTAGATGCGATATAAAACACGATAAAACAAAATACAACAGGCAAAAAACTCATTCAACCGTCAAAGGATCGCTGACACGGAAATCAATTTTCTTATCAATGTACTCGTGCGTTGATGCGTGGAACAAACAAACACAGATAAAAGACCTCGTTTCCTATGCGCTATACCATTACTACACCACACCATACCATAGTACCACCACCATCACGACCACGACAATCTCCCGGGACTTAGAAAAATAAATTTTCCTTTCGCCTGTTGAAGCTAATGTAAGAAGTAACCTTCTGAGACTTTGTGAGAACAGACCATGCGAGAAAACTATAAATCCTCGAACATAATTGAAACTATTATTTTAACTCGTAAAAACCTTAACTTCCATGTCATTTACAATTAGTATACAGTTCGACTTTTTCCAAGAAAATATTCCACTGATAGACTTTCTTGAAAAAAAATAAAAAAAAATAAAATACAATACAATAAAAGAAGACTCTCTTGTTCGCGTCGAGTTAGTAAAAAAAAATAAAAGGGCAAAGGGAGAGCATAAGATAAAAAAAAAATCAGCTTGGTTTAAGCACGTAAAATATACTCCTCCCCCCCCCCTCGCCCTCTGTTCTTCTCTCTTCATCCCATTCTACTACCGGGAAGAGAAAAACGCGAAACGAAGCACAAATTCTCGTTTCATAGGTGGAGGTTATCCTTCACCGTGTACAAAAATACACCTGTAAAGAGGAATGAAAACGCAGGACGATTATCTGTACGTATAACCAACGAACAAGGAGAATGGAGACGCTGGTGCGCGCGTCTGCACACGGGTATACTGAGTTTTATGAGTAGAACTATTTCCAGACTGGCCGGTTCAACGAAACCAATGTTTTAGCTGGAAAAAGAAAAAAAAAAAAAAGGATGGAGAGAGAAAGAGCAGAACAGCAGCAGCACAAGCAGCTATACGTGCTTTCGTCGCGTTAACACACTCTGTTTGGTCTCTTTTTAGCAACACACGTTGGCACGCACGATCTATAAACTTAATAATTTCAAGGAAATTCTAACGATTCCTAATTCGAAAAAGGTTAACAAACCCTATACTCGTTTTTACTTCATTTTCTTTCGACGTTTTGAAAATTTCAAGATGGTGGTATAACATTTAGAAAGACGATTATAATCATTTCTTTATTACCATTGTACTTTGATATTTGACAAGAGGATCGAAACATGTGATAATTATAATTTATATATACATATATACCTATACTTTTTTGTTCTATTTATTTTATGTTGCAGATTTATGGAGTTAAATTAAAAAAAAAAAAAATTGTTAAATATGTTAGATCGTTTTATAATATTTGTTGTATTATTTTTATTAAGATGTGCAGTGTCCAATTATTTAAATGGCACATTGTTTTATTGAAAATTGACGAAATTGCCTGCTAAATGGAAACAAATTGTTCATAAAGAATGGTTTTATAAATCATTAATTAATATAAATGTATTAGCAAAGTTATAGCTATTGTAAATATATAATAAATTAGAAATTATAAGAGCAATTATATTTTAATTACATATTAAAAATTCAATTCAATTACATGAGAATTATTTATTGGTAATAATTATCACGTAAGATTAATTGTAATCATTGAACAAACATTATCGATCGAATTTAAATGGGGAAATTAATCCGACATACAAATTGTATCGCGTAAAAATTCAACAAGATCACGCTCGAATTCATTTCCCTCGTGTCTTTATCGTATTTTCTTCTTTTTTTTTTTTCTTCTTTTCATTATTTCCTTTCCTCTTTAGACAAACGGAAAGAGGAAATAACCAAGGATACTTGAAAATCATTCCGCGCACGTGCTTTGGTAACGCTACGGAGCACGAAAAGTTACCATAGAATGTTTCTTTTCTCTACTTCTTCCGCCTTTTCTTTCTTTCTTTATTTCTATCTTTCTCTTTTTCTTTCTCTTTTTCTTTCTCTTTTTCTATGGTCGATCGATAAGGCGGGTTTTGCTCGCTCGAGAAGAGGAGGAACAGACTGAGAGAGCAAAAATACGAAGGACCCCGCCAATCCCATTGCGATGGACGAGGAAAAGAAAATAAAATAAAACGCGAATCCTACCTCCTACCCGTCAGTTCGATTTCTGAAAACCACGGCTCTTTTTGTCCGCGAGTTTTATTATTTTAAAAAAAATAAACCGACTGCTAGCGAAACCTGTGTTATTCTCTTGTCGCATAAATGTAAACGAAATAAACTAATTTAAAAAAAAAATGATAAAATATGTTTTCTTTGTTAAAATATGATTTTTTACGAGGTATACTACTTTATTTATATTATCTTATAGATAGATTGAGTTATATAAGATACGTATAGGTATCTAAACACGATATTTCATAATATTTCTATTATAGGTCCAATAGTTAAGGAATGCTTATTTAAAGTATGCTACGTTTATTTAATCCAACCATTCGTCGCCTTGAGAGACACTCTAATTATATTGCTCTCGAAAGTTAGAAGGGAAGAAAACGATCGAGTAAGAAAAGAGGAAAGTTTTCCGAGGTTCCGGAGGGGTTTCTCAAACGATGAGTCATCTAACAAAAGAAAGAGAAAGATAGATAGTACTTTTGCCATCCCCCTCATTTTATTTGATTCACCAAATTCGAACCGAAACACGTATATACAACCCTCAAATTTCTTCACTAACACACGCGTACATATACGCACATATTCCATTTACGTGTTAACGCATACAATGAATTGAAAGTACGAGTAAATTACGTTAGTTTCGTACGTTGTAATTTTCACTTGATGAATGGAGACAACTATGGTTGATATCTAAGTACTTACATAGTGCGTTATATTTAACTCTAATTTCGACTACATTCGTATCCTTATAGATAATTAAAGGTATTTACGAATAGAGAGAGAAAATCGATAATAAACAGGCAATAGGACTTTTCCGTTTTCTATATATATTTCTACTATAATTCATCCTCTGTACTCATATATTTTGAATAATATCTAAACGAGATCATAGATATAAACGTACATTATATTTATTTGGATCAGTGCATTGTAATATAAATCATCGATTTATATGAATATTTATATTTTTCAATATAAATAATTTATCGATATTTTAAAGGTAAAGTTTCATTAATATTAGATGTTAACAATTTAATATACAAATACTGACCATTTATTTAAAATATTGAACAAAAATATTTTCAAAATACTAAATCAATAAATAGTAAGAAACCTTCTTTACGTATATCATTTCATCAAAATTTGTATAGACAACATAAAATATATAAGTTGATAATAGTGATTAGCATATTTAAGCGATATACTTTAAATAACTTCAAAGAAATAAAATAATAAATTTGTGAATCTTGAATGCAGACGAAAAGTACTCGCTATCACTTGACTAATCCCAAAAGAGCAAGCCGAAAATGTTTCGGCTTGCTCTCGAATGAGACGATAAAAGTTTCATGCCTTTGCACTTTATAGCCCCAAGACGTCACTTCGAGCACGTAAATGTAAGAGGGGGTTTAGGGGTTTTTGGGGGGAGGGGGAGCGAGGTGGTTGGTAAAAGATTCGACGTTCCTCAGACGCGATGATTCACAAACTAGGAAAAGAGGGCTGGGTCTGTCTGTCTCCCTAGTTTTCAACCCTACGATATGATTTAGTCTGGTAAACAAGTGATAAATAAAGATAGAAAAAGATACTCTTCCTAAATTTACACTTTCCTCTTGGCCTACCATAACCACCGTTTGTTCGATCCCCCTTTTGGCAAACATCAAGGAAGAGAATGAACAAAATAAATAAATAAAGGACAACAGATTTTTCCCACGATTTTTCACGCGACGCGATACCAAATCAACGTTGGAAGCACGTTCGACAAACTACGCGTTATGAATAAGAATCAGAGTAGTACGTATTAAAAAAAAAAAAAAAAAAAAAAAAAAAAAAAAAAAAAAAAAAAAANGGAAGAGAATGAACAAAATAAATAAATAAAGGACAACAGATTTTTCCCACGATTTTTCACGCGACGCGATACCAAATCAACGTTGGAAGCACGTTTCGAGATGATCGTCGTTTCTAGACGAGTTTATGCATTTCAAAGATTTATTGCTAAAAAAAAAAAAAAAAAAAAAAAAAAGAAGAAAATGAAAAAAGAAAAACAAGAGGAGATAAATAGAAAGGGGAGAGTTAAAAACGATAATACTATTATTACAGAATGCAATGATGAATTTGTTGGAAAATTATGAAACATTAATTTACGTCTAATTAATTAAGCAATTGTAAGAAAAAATACTATTTTAACAAATATTTAATTATTGTATAATTTGAATATGCTCGTCACGATAAAATAAAATAAAATTTAACAAAATAACGGAAAATGTGTTATTTTAATAGTAACATATACATTTTCTATATAATATTATATTATATATGTGTTACCGTGAAAGATCGAAATTGAAGAATGTTAAGATTTACATGGTCGCTTGTATGTATGTACGAAATATTAATGTATAAGAATAAACCCAAATATTCGATCTTTCACTGACGTATTTGGCATGCGTTAACATTTCGTCATATGAATCTTGACATTCTTCAATTTCGATATTTCATATATATAATATTTCCCATAAAGATGAATTATATACTTAAAACAATTCGGCATTGTATTTTAATATCAATATCATGATGTATCGTAGTATAAAACAATAGATTCGAAAATTTGTTCAAAAGTAAAGAAAGAAAGAAAGACAAAAAAAAAAAAGAAAAAGAATATGGATAAAAAAAAAATAAAAACAAGGATAGTCTCGATATAGGACTTTCATCTATAGGAAATTCATTGCTACTGATCTATCTATCTATCGTTTTAACGATAAAAGAGAAGACCGACAACGACAACCGGTTGGATCGACGTACATATATAGTTTCTATATACGTACATATAGATATATGTATATATATATGCACAGCTCGAATACAGCTGGTGTTTCGCTCATCGAAGCGTATCCGGAAGCGGAACGAGATCTCTCGGTGGTCCACGAGGCTCGTAAATTCAACGCGAAGCTTCTGCAGGAATAAAGCTAGCCGTTAGCTGAAGAGACACTAGGCTGACTACTAACCCATACGTATGTATACACGTGTATATTGGTTTGTGTTTGTATATTGGTGTATATGCGTGTGTGTTCACTCGCGCGTTTATAGGAACATGAGGAAGCAACATACGTTCGTTCGTTCGTTCGTTCGTTCGGCAAGAGACTAAGTTATTGGTTGAAGTTAATAGACCAACTCGAAGAGAATTTTACGGTGACATCGTTAACGTACCACCTGTGCTCGACTAACAGTATACAAAAAGATTTTTTTTTAATAAATAAATCTTGATCAATCGAACAGATATACCTGGAATACCTGATTATTTTCTCGAGATCCGTGTCTTCGTGTGATCAGGAAATAAATATTGAAATTAAATGAGGGAACAAAATTATTGTGCTCGTGATAAGTTTCTTTTTGTTCTGGTATTTCTTTTATATTCTTATTATATTTATATTTATTTATTTTCTTTTTCCACATCCAAATGATATCTTCTTCATTTGATAACTAAATAATAATCGAATGAATTATACAACGATCAATGAAATTGGATAACGAGAAAAGAACTGCTATTCAAACATAAGAATCAAGCGAGTACTGAACACATTAATTAAACGATGTTAATGGATTATAGGATCCCAATGGAGATCTTCACACACAACTTGCATGTGTACGATTGACTAGGAGAACAAACAGGAAATCAAACAAGCTTTGAATATACGCAGCCAATCATCTCGATTATCTGTTTAATCGTCCGAATTATCCCATTGTTAAATACATTTTCTTCTAATCTTTGAAAAATCTTGTAAAACTAATATTTTGTATTTAATAAGAATGTTACTTGTATAGAATTATAATAAATCATTAAGTATATTAAATCAAATATAACGTTGAACAATACTTTTCTGTAATATCAATAATCAAACTAAATATCGTTAAACAATAACTACATTAATTAATAATTCAACTTAATTGATATTTTCAATATCCGAAGACGTATTTATCGGTTACAATGGACTCGGAAGCATTCGAGCAACGTAGAGAATCCATCAAACGCACCAATACGAAAGCTTAACGTCACGAGATGGTGATCACAACGTTCCTGGTTAATCGTCAGGAATATGGGATCGTATTAGAATCGTCCCGATGCATTACGACCACACACTAAGAGTAGATTGCCTGAGATAGGGTTAGAGTGATAGTTTCGAGGGCTTTCAAATGCTGTTTTGCTCGGTTCTCTATGTACAGAGTGTACCATCTAACTTTATCTATTAAAATATCTACTTTATTCTTAACAAACAAAATACTTAACTAAAAGTATTAATGAAGTTAAATAGTTTTCGGAAGATCACTTTCTTTTTTTATTTTTTGTATAAAATCTCTCCCAATAAAAAATAGGAAATAAATTAGACACACCCTATATTATACATCTGTCTCACTTTTACTTTCAATTCTCCTATCAAATCAGTTTTTATTTTCCATTCCTATTAAATCTCGATCCCTATTACTATATCTCTCTCACTCTCTCTCTCTCTCTCTCTCTCTCTCTCTTACTTTTGTCCGTGAATTTTGCTGACACGTTTTCATGCTTCGAATGCTCGGAATGAATATCGTTAAAGTCGACCATTTCGAACTGACGAAATTTGTGGGCAAGCCTTCCGGTTAAAACACCATGTGCCCTTGGTGCGAATAGCTTAGCTATCCATTTAGCTAGCTGGCTAGCTAGCTAGCTAGCTAGCTAGCTAACTAACTAACTAACTACTTTTCGGAGAGGGTAGATAATAGGAAAGAGAAAGTGCAGACACGCACGTTGAAGGAAGAAAATCTGGTCTACTCTGGTTAGGGTTATAACTGGGCAAGACGCGTTAATGAATATAAACGTGCTACCTACATCTTCCTGGTAATTCGAAACCAAAATCAACGTTCCTCCAACTAATTTATTTTCCTTGACTGATCGACTATTTTTTTTTTTTTAGCAACAAAAGTATTATTTTTCTTTCTCGCAAAACATAGAAATTCCTTTTTCTATCTTTTTTTACGGGAAAAACAGTTTACATTTTATTCTATTTTTAATAATTGTCTGACTGAAAATTATTTGTCCAAAAAAAAAAAAAACTCCAGATTATTGGATACTGATTTTTTGCGTTTCAGACAACATTTTTGTATATTTGATCATGAAATAATATACAATTGCTGTATTAACGTTTTTTCTTTTATATTTCAATTTTTAAATAAAAATAAAAATCATGTCAGGTATAGATTTTTCATTTGTTGCTTTTATGTCTTTTTTTGTTTTGTTTTTTAGAAATAGCTCGAACGTGCCAAAACTGTTGAATTCACGTTGAAAAGTTTCGGCACGTCGAGTGTTAATTTAATGCTCTCTTTCTCTCTCTTTCTTTCACGCATACACGTACACATACTCACTCTTCTCGTTTTTGTCTCTCTTACTTATTACGCTTCGAAAGCGTCAGAGGGTTTTTTTCACAGTACATTCCCAAAACGCACCAGAGCTCTTTTCACAACGTGAAATACAGGCGAGAATGAGACTCGGCTTGCACATGTTGAAAACTTGAATTACAACGATTATCATAATCCTCTTTCGTAACAAAAAAAAAAAAAAAAGGAAAAGAAAAGTGCAAACGGTTACGTCAACCGTACGAAAATTATTATAGTTAGTATCGTGCTTACGTACGAATCTCGCGTGCGATTTTTATTTATTCATTTATATAACTTTAAACCGCGATTTTTTTTCCGCGATTAATATCCTTTTTTTTACCACTTCTTTACTCTTTCTCTCTCTCTTTGAATTTTTTATTATTTATTTTTTTTGTATTTAAGTTCCACTTAAAGGTAATGCTTATTATTAAACATTATTCTCACGCGTTGCTATTTTTATTTCATTTCTTTTAATTTATTCAGAACGCAATGTTGCAATTTGTTTTCATTTTGTTTATAATCTCTCCAACATTGTTATCACATTTTGTTTATCTCTTTATTTCTCCTACGTATACGTTCTTGAATTAACTCCCAGTTTTCGATTTATTTCAATACGGAATGTGTGCGAAACAAATGTCAATTTTCCACGGCAGATTCATTTTCAATTCAAAATCGTTTTCATCGTTTTATTCCAACGAATTCAACAAACGAGAATTACGATTGTATATTATTATATTCTTATTTGTTGTTAAAAAGAGAAAAACACTGATGAGTAATAAAAATATTAAATAAATGTCTATCTTCGGTTAGGGATTAGATGATTTTATTTTCAAACGAAAGGAAGAGAGAGAAAAAAGAAATAAATCGATATTAAAATAATTGAAAATGAAAGTATCTCGAATTGAAATACGTAAGGAAAAATAATACACATTGATTTCTAGTTCTTTTCTTTTGATTTATTCTTTTTGTCAATCGAAGAACGAGATGAATGAAAGGCGTCTTCGATGGTTTAAGAACCGAATTCAAAGGATACGAATTGAAGAGATCTAGAAAAAGATTCCACAGATCTCCTATCGAATATGTACAAAGAAAGAAAGAAAGAAGGAAATAAAGTAAGATATAGATGTAGCACTGAAAATTTCACGAATAAAAACGACGAAAATGATATCGAGCTTTGTAGTATATTTGAGAGGAAGAAAATACTCCTCCATTATCGATCAGCACTCGTAACATATAACGGACCAACTAAAAATACTAAAAATAAGTGAATCGTTATACGAAATATATAAAGATTATAAATTATTTGCAATTTTTTTCTTCAAAGGTTTGTAAAAAACATATAATTTAAATAAATCTCTCGAAAAGCTCGGTGTCGATTTATAAATAGGTATAATATATATATATATATATATCTATWTTTATATATACAAATAATATGTAAAAATAAAATATAAATATATGAATTAAATCTTTCAATGTATTCAAAATAACATATTTGTTTTCTAAAAGAAAAAAAATATACATTAAATATTTATCCATTTAAAATAATATTGGTTACGAATATTTCTTAGCAACCCCCTAAAACATACAAAATAATGTTCTTCTCCTTCCTCATTTTATTAAAACTTTGTCCTGTTATAATAGCTTCTTTTTTTTTTATTGCTATTTCTAGGAGCGATTTATATACAAAATAATATAATACCCTTAAATAACACAAATCAAATTTTAAAGTTAAATAATTATCGTATATTAATTTATTATATGCAAAATAAATACGATATATATCAAAATGCATAAAAATAATAATATAATTAACAACAAAACAAAAATCCTAAATCAAATTATAATTCCTATTGTTATTAAAAGTTTCCTTTATAAAAAAAAAATACGATCATTATCGAAAAAAAAAAAAAATAAATTTCAGTCTGTAATAACCAATCAAAGATTTACGTTTACGAATATTTTTCTATATCTATTCACCGATAGTCAACACTTCTAACGTTTCACAATAACTCTCGCGATAAACGAACGACAATGGAGGGTGGACAGCGAACGAAGTTGTTGCCGTTCTCACCCTTTCCTCGTTGTTGTAGTCGTAGTCATTGTACCCACCCCTCTCTCTCTCTCTCTCTCTCTTTCTCCCTGTAGGCGTCTAAACCTTTAGCATCCCTCTCCCTTTCTCTTCCTCCACCTCATCCTTTCAATCAATAGCCACATTGCCGCGTGGAGTACTAAAACGGCGGGAATGTAAAGCTGGCAATAGTGGCACGGCCATATATCCGCCGCCATTTCTATCCTGGATTCGACGTTCATCCTCTTGTAAACTCCGAACGATTCTCCTCCATCCTCTATCTCTCTCTCTTTCTCTTTCTCATGACGTTAACCATGAAATACCGGATTCGAAATGCGTGAAACGCATCTTCCTTCCCATCCAACAGACATGAATTTATGTTTTTAACAACAGTAAAGAGCTTTTGACATGATTGAACACTAAACATACCATGATCGAACGATTGATCTCTTTTTAATGTTCAGAAATAAAATTCTCTATTCACGATATTGCAACGATTATATTATAATATAAAAAATGTATTGTATTCTATTGTATTAATTATTATTTCATTTGGAGAAATTCGCGTATGCAAATAAAATTAAATTGATTAATGTTATTTACATTGTAAATGATTATCTAACGATAGTAAAAATTTCTTATCATTTAATGATGTTAAGTTTAATTATTATACAAATTTATTTGAAATATTAAAAATTAAATCATTCGATATATCGAATATTTTAATAATATTTTTATTATTATAATAAATGTTAATTTATAAAAAATAAATATATTAAATTATAATAAAGGCAACACTAAATTATAGAACAATTCTAAAAGTGATCTATGAACAGTCTAATTATTATCTGCGTTTAATTTAAAAAAGAAAACAAAAAGATACTAATTGCATTGAAGGTAATTGTAAACTCGTACTCGAATAATGAGTATAAATTCAATACTAATTACATTGTGAATATTAATACACTCATACTCGTAATTGGTACTGAAATTTAATAGTTCGAGTATAAATTTCTAAGTAATAATAATTATCACGAATTTTAATGAATTTAATAATAAATAAATAAAAAAAGAAAAAAAGAAAATATGTATTTTCGCAAGAAATCGGAGCACTAAATTGTTTGATAATCTGATGAAAATACGTCGGTCGCCGACATCGAGGATATCTGACAAAGGAAGATGATATCACAAGAAGGATTTTCTCTCTCATTGGATCAATAAATTATCTTCTTTTTGAGAGTTTAAATCGTCTCCGCAAAGTTTTCTATCGATAAAACTTAAACGATCGCTTATCTCTATCCTACGATCAATTTATCTCATCCATAGGAACCGTAAACGTAAGCCATATAAGCCTCGGACGATGTCGGATCGAAGAGATACGAGAATATGGCCACGCTAATCGCACTCTCGAGCTGAACACAATGCCCTAGCTTTAATTTATCATCGATTATTCTCCTCCTTAGGGAGCCTACGTAATTCTCTAATTACGCTAAGATTGATATCTAATCTTATTCAACAAATTTTTTTCATTCTTTCTATTATTTTCCAATTAAATTGCCAACTAAATGAATCAATTTCTTCTTTCATTATTAAATACCGACAAGAAAAAAGTATATATTGAAATTTATTATCTGCAAATATTAGTACATGTATGTTACCGTGAAAGACCGAAATTGAAAAATGTCAAGATTCACATGATGAAATGTCAACACATTCCAATTACGTCAGTGAAAGATCGATTAATTCGGTTTATTTTTATACATTAATATTTCGTACATAGATACAAGCAACCATGTGAATCTTGATATTCTTCAATATCGGTCTTTTACGATAACGTATATATATATATAACAATCAAATTTTATTTTTATATCATTTTTATATTTTTAGAAAAAAAAAATGATATTCAAATAGCTGCTACGCTGTTATTTATGGACACCAAATGAAATTGAAATACACCTGTTAAAAAATAATATAAAAAAATAAACTATTACACACAAGATCTTATTATCATCAAAATAATATATAATTATATTTTATTAATCAGTAAATTCAAATCACTATTAACGAATATGTCGCGAATTGTATCGATCCTTGTTGGTCTAATCGTCTATCTCTGTCTGTCTTTAACGTACAACAAGGAAGCTCAATAATGGGTTTGCCGAGTAATCCACTAATTGATTTCAATATTCCTCTGCTCAAGGAGACAAGTCGTAGTCAGTTTCGCGGTTTACACATCAATCCTATGAGCATTCCATTAGACGCAACCCTAACACATATGCACATATTTGTCTCTCTTTCTCTTTCTCTTTCTCTTTCCTTGCGAAAAGCCATATTGTCAGTGTCGTTCACCTAGAGGATATAATTACTCGACGTAGGCCTAATGTATAAAGCCGTATTTCACAGCTGTCAGAGCTTACAAGCTCATTCACTCTCTTGCATTCACATACCCACATATAAACGTATATACATACAACAATTTCACAAGCTTAGAGAATCGTTCACTTCGGGATCAAACGATGGGCCAATACTGTAAACACGTTTTGGAAATCCTCCCATGTGTAAACTCTTCAAACCACCATTCATAAATGAATTGCTTTGAAAGTTAACTGACGTTTAATTTTATTTCAAAGTACTTTAAATAAAGAAAAAAAAAAGTAAAAAAGAAAACAATCTAACGTTACGAATGTGGTTAAAGGGATAAATATTAATATTTGTATTGTATCGATATAATATCGATTTACTGATTGATTTAAAACGTATCATATTTTTTTTTTAACGATTTATTAATATTATAATTAATATATTTATATTTTTGTAGGAATAATTTTTATACTAATTTGTATTACGAATAAAGTATTAATTCATAAGTATTAATATTCTAACCAAAAAGGATAAGAAATTCGCGCGCGTGCATAAATATTAATTAATATTAATTTGTATTGAATAGTTCTATTTACTGTAAATTATTATATCATACATATTCATACCTTAGGAAAATGAAGCAAATATCCTATAATAAAGTTATGCAAGAAGCTATTACGTATGAACTAATACGTACTAACGATAATGTGGTTTAGAATTTGTCATTAGATATTTATGCGTCTCCAAATGGTTTCTTTTAATCTTTTACAAATATTACATGTCGATAGAGAACATTTCTTTGACTCGTGATTTCCCAAATAAAACTCAGTTGGTGCATGCATAGTGACCAAATATACACGGTGGAATTATTTCAATAGAAATAAATAAAAAAAAAAAAAAAAAGAAATAAAAGAAACAGCCTAATTAAAGTAACCGTTCATATTTCAAATATATTTCATCCTAAACATATATATATATATATGTGTATTTATTCTTTTGGTCCGTATTTTTGTTTCAGTCTCAGAAAATAGAGAAAGACAGAAAAAGGATTTCTCACAAAACGTTAAAAATTCGTGGCATGGGAACTAACTGAATGAATTAAAACGAAACACGAGAGAAGAGGACCGAGGGTTGCGGACTCGGTTCGTTGGAAACGAATGGATGTCTTTTTTCTCTCTCTCTCTCTCTCTCTCTCTCTCTCTCTCTCTCTCTCTCTTTCTCTCTCACTCACTCTTTATATATATTTTTTTGTAAGCCGCCATCGATCCATATTTTCTAAGTGGCTTCCGTCAAAAATCCCTACGAACGAAATTTTATTTCGTTTTCCGTCTGGCTGAATATTTTTTTTTTGACGAATGTACGAATGCGATCGGAGGGAAAGTCCATTTAAAAAAAAAAAAAAAAAAAAGAACCGATAGAAAAATAACCAACCAAAAATAATGTTCACAATTCCGGGAATGATATTTAATGCATTCTTGCAATTAACGATGCGAACGTTTTGGTTTTTTCGTTTAAATAACATAAGTATTATTAATGGCGATGGATAATGTTTCAGTAAAATTTGAAATATTTCTGTTATTTAAACATATTTCCATTCAATATGATACCAAAAAATAAAATTACTTAACGGATCGAAACACAACGAGATTCTGAAATGTAAGTTTGGTATGTAATAATGTAAAACGATTTTGAGGTTTAGTATACGAAATTTTAGTAAGGAGGAAAAAAGAAATTATTTTTCGAAAATATTTTTTGTATTCCATTTAATCGGGCAGTATCGTGATTAAAATTTAGTTAATTTTTTTTTAACAATTTTTCTATTTTATTTTAATAATTAATACGGTAAACGAATCAACTTTTCAATAAAAACATTATTTTTCCATTGTAAAAAGTGTTTTCCCATTTAAAAAAAAAAAACTCATTTAATACGTTAACGTGTTAAATGAAAATGGCAAAATGATGATGATAATAATAATAATAATAGTAACGCGTAATGTGAAGCTAAAGATAAATGATAAATATCTTTTTGCTAACGATAATATTCAGGTAACTCCATTATCCATTAGGTATTCCATCGATTCGATAATTACCTATCGAGGAATTTCTCGAGTTATACGTCAAAGGGAGACGACGCGTTTCTCATTGGTTGAAGGGCGACGATAACGTTCGATACTCGCCCTTATTGCTGCCAGATCTCCCGCAGGGCTACGTCGTGTTCAGAACACCCTTGGAATCACTTCGAGGGTTAAAACTGCTTCTTAGAATGGAAGCTTTCCTATCAGGGCGATTAGATTCTAAACGGTGATTGGTCGGTGAGAAAGTTAGAAGGATCAAAAATATATCGGAAATATTTTCTATTAAATTTGCACGTACCGGTCCTGAAACGAAATATATATATATATATACATTTTTAAATTGGATATAATTAATAATTTAAAAACAATTTTTATATAATAATGTATAAACACAATATTTTATCATTATAATCGTCGTAAAATCAAATGATACGAAGTAATAACACCATATACAGAATTTAAATAGAAAATTACAAACCGATCGTATTGAACTTTTTATTCAGATTATTATCCTCGAAAGTTATTATTAATAAATACATTATTCGTAATTAATGTCTATTATTAGAAAAACAATTTATTATACAGATAATAACGCTTAAAATTTAATTACCGATGTCGAACGATGCTACTTAAATTAACGATGAACTAATGATATTTTCAAATTATTCTATAATAATTGTTAAAAATTCGAACACACGTAAAACGAAGGTATAATTGCTGGGTGAAAGGGTCGAATTAAGATAGGGTGAGTTTCGAAGAAGGTTAGAGACGAGAAGTGAAGGAGAAAGAATAAAGGTTGCTCACGAAGCAGGAAGCAACACGAGAATGATCTAACAAAGGCATCGTGTCTCGATAGAATCATACCCCTCCCACTCCTCCCCCCCTCTCTCTCTCTCTCTCTCTCTCATTCTCTCTCTTTCTTTCCTTTACCCTCTTTTATTCTCCTTTCTTCGTTGGATTAATTACAAGGCACAAGTGTTTTAACAACGATTAGGGTACATTTATTGCAACCCATTCTCGTAATGTCATCTCATTATGCAAATTACACGTACACGAACGTAATTACGTTTTCGAACAAATCGATGTATCAATATCGTATAGAAAGCTGTGTTAAGTCGTAGACCTTTTAAGCAGATCGATTAAAATTAATAGTTAATTAATTTAAAAATAGTTCAAAAATAAAATAATTAATTTATAATATAATTGTATATATTTTTTCGTGATAATCAAAGATGTATGCATGTAACACTCTGTTCGGAATATAATAATAATTATTTTTAAGCGTTACCCGTATATATGGTCTTTCATTATTGACGCGTTAGAAAAGATTTCGATTAGTGTCTTGGAATGTAAAGCGCGAGACTGACTGACTCATGGACAAAGACATAATCGAAAACCGATAATGTCTCGAATAATATATACGCCGAAAAATACGGCGGCTGTTATCGGAAAACTTATATACGGCTTATCCTTTATTATTAAACGAAATATCTAGGCGCATTATCATTTATTCGAAATATCTGAACGCGTAAGCGAAAATTATTTTAACCCTCAAATATTTAACATATAAACGAAATTTAAAAATTCGAGTCGATATGTTATTAAAGAAAAAAAGAAAGAAAACAAACAAAAATATTTTTCAATTGATTCCAAAATTTGTTCGGAGTAATATAAAAAGAAAAGATAAAAAATTCTTGTAATTAAAAAATGATCTTAAAATTTGTATACCGATAAACAGAAAAAAAAAAAACAAAAAAGAAACATTAATAGATTATTTTCAACGTACGACATATTTTCGATTCGCAATCATCGAGTTTAAGTTTAAGTTTAAGTTAAAGAAAGAAGTTTCGTAAAGAGGAAAAAACTAAAAAATAAAAAAAATAAAAGGGAGGGAGATAGGGGGTTGGGAACATAACCGTGACGTCGAAGTACTACGTCTTCGTCCGTTTTCATTCTTGTCCTCGGTCTTTTTTTTTTCTTTATTGTTTTTTTTTCCCCCCTTTTTCTCTACAGTTTCGAAAGACGACGACCGATCATTCGCGGTTTACGAAAGCACCGAGCGTGTAATCCACGACGAAAGTTTATAAATGGCGCACGCGAACAGCGCCTCCACAAAAATCGATAACGCGTTACCTACTGCTTCATCTCTCTCTTTCTCTTTCATTCTCTCGTTCTATCTCTCTTTATCTTGTTGATGCTACTACAAGCAACAGCGTAATATCCATACGCATGCATTGAAATTCCTATGGGGTGAGAAAGAGAAAAAAAAGAACCAAAAAATCGTACATATTAATCGAGTCGGAGAACAAGCAATTGCTCAACGATTTTTTTTTTCCATTCCATTTGCCCCCTTTTTTTCTTTATACTTTCAAAAAAAAAAAAAAAAAAAGTTGTAATATATTTTCTTTTATTTTATTTTAATTTAATTTAATTTAATTAAATTCTTATTTCTTTTCCATATACGATTTAATCAAACGGTATGAATTAACGCGATGACGAAGAAGAAACGTTACGGTAAAATCGATTTATTATTATAATATATTAATAATTAACTAAGTCATTATTTAAAAGGATCTTATTAATTTAATCCTTAAATGTTATTATATAGATATAAAATTTGTCATTATTAAAATTTGATCGTAGTATATTTTACTTTTGAATATAATTACGAATTTAAACAATTAATATATTACGCTTATATGAAGTTTTAAATGTTTCATTTCATTTATATCCTTACTAAAAATTTGATTATTTTTCTACGCAACGAAGTATGGTCTTTCTCGAAGCAATATTTCAATGAATGTATGATAACATTTAAAAATGATTAATTTAATTTATTTCCTATTCGATAAAAAGAAAAAAGAACTAATTTAATTATAGTTTTTCAAGGTTTCCACGACGTTAACTCGTAAAATACTTCTCCTTTGAATTAAAGAAAAACTAAACATTAATTATAAAAATTTGAAGATCGTACGTGCCGATATGATCTAGTAAACCTTTAATAATCCGGGAGTAAAACGATTCTTCTTCCTTTCTCGACAGAATTAATTCAGACGGGATTATTAATGCCTTTACGAATGCAATTAGTTTTGCGGACGGGGTTCGTCGGTGAGGAAAGGGACACCACGAAGAGGATCGTTCGATCCCTTTTCTCCCTTCCTCCACCCTTATAGTCAACCCCTCCTCCACTTTTCAAACCTAGTCAGTCCTGGACGAAGGGACACTTTCAAAGTCGAGTGGGTAAGTGGGATGGATTATCGAAACGTTGCAGACAAACCTGACCATCTAGGATTAAAACCTCGACCAAGGATACTATGGGTGTTAAAATGTTCAACCATACTAAATACCGGACTTTCAGCAAACTAACTAATATGTAATAACAATTAGAAGAGATTCTCTAATTTCAAATGAATTTACGAGATGGAAGGAAACCTTATTACTACTCAAATTCCAGCTCTTTGAAGGTCTGTTAGGGGCAGCACGTTTGAAGATAATAATTTAATAGACAAAATGATTGTCCTTGAAGTCCCATAAGTGGTTACTGAAAATTACATTACATTTTTTTAACGAAATGCGATTTGAAAAAGGCAAATATCCAATTTTTTCTAAATTTTTAATAAATACAATTTAATTTAATTTTATCAACTTTTTATAAGTTTCATAGAGCTAATTTACTAAATCGAATAATTGATGACATTTTTCTATTGAAATAACAAATTTTTATATGAATTCGATTACGAGAAATATCATTAAATTTCTGTATTCCATTTCTTTTTATTTCTTTTTAAAAAGAACATTATTAAACGTTTGACAGTTTTATCGCGCAGATCAAACGAACGACAGGCACAAGAAACTTCCTATTTCCGATATGATATCGAGCCAGAAAAGTTGAAATTTTGTTGTTTCGTTATCCTGACGTAACTTACGTTCCCTCGACGGATATAAGTATGTGACGATAAACTTTGTGACTGTTTGGAAAATATCGGTTTTTTTCTTTTTTCTCTTTTTTTTTTTTTTTATATAGTCAGCGTTTGCCGATTGACGTAACGAGGACTGCAACGTGTACACGGGCTGAGGCTGAACGTAATAAAAACACGTAAATATCACCAACGTTTATTTTATCTGTAAAGAACTTTCTTCCACGTCCGTTTCAAGATTTCCAATAAAAAAAAAAAAAAAGCTCTCTTAGATTATTAATTTTCAAAATAAATGTAAAATAAACTTTTTCTCTTACAAATATGATAATCGATTGAAATATAATTAATTGTTTTTCAAAATAGAAAAATAATAATTTTTTGACAAGTGAATAAAAAATATTCTACCCTTAACAATCTTGTGACGATGGTCCGAAAATATTAATAGCGAAAATAATAAAAATCGTGTGGACCAATCTGTATTATTATTATTATTATTAAAAGTTCACTTAAGCAAAATAATATGTATTATGTTAGTATGAATAAACTATATTTAAGATAAAAAGCAGAAATTAAAAACATAATTTATATTTACATTTGAATACCACTTTAATGTTCGAAATTTTCCATCCTTTTATATACGAAAATAATATGCATAAAAATGTACTATGCACGCACTACCGCGGTTTATTCATTTTATTATATAATTATTTTCAATCCGATCGAAATAGATAATGTCAATCAAATCATAGAATTTCAGTGAATTGAATAAACAAAGTATTGCCAGCGAAACGATTCCAATATAACGGAATTATCCCGAGATATCGTTTGGAAACCGCTTATCCGCATTTAGTTTAACGCGACCATGCATACACACCAAATAATATACAAATGTATAATTGTGTAAGAAAATTCAAATATATTATCGATTAATTGTTACTCGTACATTTGAATCAAATCGAATTCGAAACGAATGAGAACATAGTTTCACATATCCGATATTTTAATATTATTAATAATAATAATAATAATAATTTATCAAAAATATGAATATGAATTTTTTTAATTGCAATGAAAATCAATATTAATTCACAAGCAAATCAATATTAATAATAATTAATTAATAATTAATTAATATTAATCAATAATAATAATCGTAACTGATGTTGAAATTAGTAGATTCTGACAATTATGTTGTTCTCGCTTAACTCGTGTCTGTTTCACGCCACGTTGAACCAAGCTCAAATATGATTAGAAGAGTAGCTAGGAAACTCGAAACGTTACATACGACGGCCCTTATATTCGATTACATACGTTCGGTGTCAATAACGATGTACTCGTCAATTTTACCTTGGAAAATACATCTTTAAAGGCACGACACATACATATCTCCCTTTAAACGACAATCCATATCGTTCCTACTATCGTTTTTTTATTTCCTATCATCGAATTATTTTATCTAATATTTTGTAGAAAATAATTGACATTTCCAATTAATTTATAATCTAAATATTATAATTATATATATATAATAATTTATAATATTAGGGGGAATGTAATGTTGTTTCTATACATAGTAATCCAATATAAAATACATTTCTATACAATACACAATCTATACAAAATACAATTCTATACATAGTAATCCAATTATAAATAATTATATTCACGAGAATATTAATAAAAACAAATGTTTATTGTTCCCCAGGGCAACGAAGTTATTTGAAAACGTATCGATCCTTAAAATAATTCAAAATCGTTTAAACACAATACAAATCTCATCAAATTTGTGATTATAGTATTGATCAAAATTGTTAATAAAATATAACCAAAACAACTATTTAAAACAAATACAAATCTTCAAATTAAATGAACCTAATTTAAGATCGACGAGTGTTATTAACATTTTGTCAAAACTTTGATTCAATTATTGTATTATCACTTCACCATTAATTTATATTGGACAATATTGTCTACAAAATATTAATAACATTATTGTATTGGAATAATTACAAAATGATGATGTAAATGATTAAAATTAAATATGAAAATAATGATATATATATTGTAAATAAAAAGATGAGAAGGATATATGTAATAATAAGAGTTCTTTGCACGCGTTAAACGTACGTATACGTTGCTGCTGGCAGGTAAACGTTTGCAATAATAACAACAGCATGGTTTGCTCGAGTCACCATTCTTGGCAGACACACGTCTTCAGGAAACATCCGGACATCCGGATGTCCCAACGTCACGTAGAGAAAGACGAGCGTTACTACTAGTTACACACGTGCGAGAAGAACGTTTCACGTTTAACATAATATCCATAGATAACATAATATCATAACAACAACGTTTTAACCATTCCAATTTATATATCAGTTTCGTTACGAAATCAATTATTTCTTTAATAAAAAAAAAAATAAACCTCTTACGTCAGATCCTTAAACCCCGTCCCGTTATCGACATAATATATTTTTCATTTTTATTTTATTAATCTTTTTTATTTCTATTTAAACGCTTAGCTCTGGGAAACGTTCACGAATTGTTCACGCATCGATCGTTTTATCTCAGTTCGCTAAACGATTATCGATACGCGTCATGAAATGTAAAATATGAAATTTGCACGTTCGAAAGCTGCTTTCCATGGACATTGATAAGCCGATAATCGATCTATCGACTTCTAGCTTGATTAATACTCGAAATCGTCCAAGTGAGAACGGAGACAGCTACGAAATTTTTCTTCTCATTCATCGACCATCTAAGTTTCTACAAAAGTTTCTTCTTTCAAAAAAGATCTAACTTCGTTTTGTTTGATTTCATTTCTACTAACATTTCTAACGTAAATTAGTATTGAAATCTATCATTTTCTTAATATATACTTATTTCATGGATAATACAAAATATCAACTATTAATCAAACTTTTCTTTAAAATGAGAGAAAGTATTGTGTTAAATAATTTATTAAAAATATTTTTATGCGCGTCGCGTGGATAGAATGTTTTAATTTATGATTTAATTTAAAAAAAAAAAAAAAAAAAAAAAAAATAAACAAACAATCATTCGTAACGATTTATTTGCTGGCGTAGAGAAATAAAAATAAAATATACATTTGCG
>NW_014569586.1:283314-321804 GCF_001313835.1 Polistes canadensis
TAAAAAAAAAACAAAAAAAAAAAAAAAAAAAAAAAAAAAAAAAAAAATAAACAAACAATCATTCGTAACGATTTATTTGCTGGCGTAGAGAAATAAAAATAAAATATACATTTGCGTGTTAGGCATATCTAAAACGGTAATCATAGTGTATTTATCTACCATACTTGTTTGACTGAAACGACAGTAACGTGTTTGATGTATCGTTTCCGGTATCCCTAATGCATCCATTGCGAGTTCACGATAATTTTACATACAAACCTAATACATATTATGTACGAGAGAGAGAGCTCGTTTATGAATCATATATTTATTATCGTTATCATCTAAATTACGATATTTTCACGAATTATATCGATATTATTATTAAAAATAAGAAATATAATTATTGTTGTATTCGTTATAAAACTTACCCCCCTCCCCCTCGTTACGTACGTTGGCTGAAGTTGTTCGCGAGTCGTTCGACGTGACTTCTGAAAACAAAAATCAAATAAAAACTTTTCAATGTGGGCGCCAACGCAAACTCTCTTACGCTAACAATAAAAATAATGCAAAAAAGGAAAATAAAGTATTGAAAAGAATAGAAAGAAAATGGAAAGGAAAAGGAAAAGAAAGGGATAGGGAAAGACTAGCGGAAGCTTAGGGACCCCCACAAATCGTTAATCTTCCGTGATGGAAACATTCGTACCGACTGACGGTGCTTCGAAACTTGAAACCACCCCTCATAAGTCCGAGCACCACTTTTGTTCTCTCTTTCTTTCCTTTTTTTTTTTTTTTTACATTTGGGAATACGTACAAAGTGTTCGAGAGAAGGAAAGAGAGATAAAGGAGTTTCTTCTTTTGCGAAAAGAAAAAAGATATTTTAAAGGGACGAATTTCAAGATTCCTTTACGTTGTCGTCGTCTCAAAACCACAATTCGATAAAACCAAAGTTACATATACTATTATTTTTTAGAAACAATATTTAGCTTATATAAAATATTAATTATGAAATTCTATTTATATCGAGCTTATAATAATAAGTTCCGAATGATGCGAAAAGTAATTATTTAACGAAATTATAATACAATATTTGTATTATATCTTTTAAGATGGATTACATCTAAATGAAATGTAATTAAATATAAATATCTATTTAATTTAAGAAAACCAACTACCCCCCTCCCACCCTCCTTCCCAGGATCGATCAGTCCACATTTTTGTAAAGAATTCGTTTTTATTTTTCTCATTCAAAATGTATCAAAATTATACATAGTAAGAATTAATAAATGATTATTCGATAATTAAGATTAAAAAAAAATAAGAATGCAAGAAATATATAATAAAATTGATATGTTATCTGTTAATAAATCAAAGAAACGTCGAAGCTTTATCTTGTTTTATCTTAAAAGCGACGAAAAAAAGAAACGAAAAGAAAATATATAATAAAAAAAAATTGGAGAAATAGAAAAAAAGAGAAGGAGAGATTTGCCGCACGTATTTCCGTAATGGGTTACACGAAGTAAAAAGAGAAAAATAAAGAAAACTCGATCGATCTCATCGCAGACGTAGCTGTCTTCAACCGGAAGACAAACGAGGCAAACACGACCGGAAGTTCTTTCCTAGTTGGTTGCTCCTTCTCTTCGTCTAATAGTTGTCGTGCATTAAAGTAATATTCCGATATGTCAGCTAACAAAAGTTACAAATGTTTTTACTAAAGAAATTTTTGGTTCTTTCTTTGCGCTTATTTTGACATTAGAATTATTTAAATATATAAACAATCGTGAAAGTTATGATTTTTTTAAAGTAACCACTTCATCTCATTTGCATCAAAATTTTTGTTAACGTGTTTTTTTCTTCATAATTATTCTAATGAAAAATTTCTATTTAATTTTCTTAATATAATCAATAAATATAAAATAATTTTATTTTATTGTGCATATATATATATACTTTTGTCGCAACATTATTTCAATATCTAACACAATCGTAATAATTGTGAATATTTGAAACTAAACATGAATGCATGCACTAACTCTTTCATGTTCCATAAAAACTTTTAATGAATTTTTCTAACACAAAATTTTCTATACAAATTTATATTTATTTCCCATAATAATCTATAAATATAACAATCTGATTCCACTTTGGTATCTCTACCATTTATCGAAAAAAAAAATAAAACAAGTTCCTAAAAAACTGTTTCTTTTCAATAGAAAAAAAAAAAAAAAGAAAAAAGAAAGAAACCAAAAATTGGAATATCCTTTCAATCTAAAAGAATCAAATCAAACGCCACGGGGTAAACCTGGCAATAAGAAAGGAAGAAGAAGGATAACAAGGAAGGAAAGGGATAGAAAACTTATGATGTTACCAGTACGGAGGCAATTATGGGGACAGGATTTGCATGAAAGTGGAAAAACTTTTTGTTTTCGGGTTGAACCAAATCCCCCATCACCACCACTTCGATATCACCAATTCTCTCCCTCTCTCTCTCTCTCTCTCTTTATTCACCCTTCCCATTATTCACCTTTCCATACCACCCGCCACCCCCGATTGAGTCTTTCGCATATTTGAATATGAAGCGTCCGTAAATTTTTTTTTTCCTCTAGCATGCGCGTGTAGACCGCGCTGAGCTATCAGCCAACGAATTAACCCTTCTGTTCGGGGAGATACCACGTGCTGCGACACAATTCCCAATCAACCAGGTACTACCCCTCCTCCTCTCCGTTGCAATTTTTTTTTCTTCCTTCCTATTTTCTTTCCCTTTTTTCTTTTATTTCTTTTTTAACGGAATAAAAGAAAATCATGTGAAAAGGAAGGAAGGAAGGAAGGAAGGAAGGAAGGAAGAAAGATGAATCGGATTACTAGGAATAATTTTTTCCAACTCGAACGCGAAATTTGATGAAAATGTAAAAACCTCCCGCCCCCCCCCCTGCCCCCAAAAAAAAAACTTCAATCACAAATTTGTCTTTCAGCGTTCTTGTAATACAATTATCTTTTTATCTTTTTATTATTATTATTATTAATATTACTATTATTTTCTTAAACAAGTAAGAGAATAATAATGAAATCGATAGAAACGATTAGGTAGAATAAGAACGATTTTTTTTTTATTCGTCGCATTGAAATGTCACGCGGGAAATTGTAAACGGAGCAGCACGTGCTCGAGTAAAGGGTACAAAGTTACGTATTTGTATTTTACAAAATTAAAGCGCATTGTCGTGGTCGAGTATTCGTGTACTACATAACCCATCTACCCAAACATATAAAGATTCGTATATTTAAATGCATAGATATATATATATATATATATATATATAACTATATATAGGGAACGTATGGTTAAACGTACTTACATATATGTATTTATAATACATGCATACACGTATATATACGCAAATCGTATGTAGGAAACTTCTGTGGTATTCTGGCAAGCACCCAAGCGTTTTCCATCGTGGTAATATCGTGGCTAACGTTACGTTTCGTCGGCGTTCGAGCGTACGTTTATTTCAAAGCAACGCACACGAGTTCACATTTGCTAACGATTTTTTTATTTCTTTATCTTATTTCTTTTTTTTTTTTTTTTAAAGAGTGTAGTGTAAAGAGAAGGAAAGAGGAATAAGGCGAAAGTGAAAAAAGGATCTTTTTTTTTTTTCCTTCATTCACAATTACAAGAACATTTTTGAATTAAATGAGAGAATAAACGAATGTTAAAAGAGTTCAAAGGTGGAATAAAAAGGTAAAAGTTTTAGGGAAAACAGAAATTTAATATACTAATTTTATAACTTGGAGATTTTTCGGTTTTATGAAATTTTGTCTTTTAATAATAAAACTGTATTTCATTATCAAGTACGCGTTAATATGTATACAGGGTGAAACAGAAATATTCGTGCTCGCTCTTATTGAAAATTTGAAATAACATAATTGACAATTTTTTAGGAAATGCAAATCTTCAAAATTCTTATTTTAGGATTATTCAATTTTCTAATCTATATTAATTTTATTGAAAAATGGATATTTTATATTGTTACAGAAATATAATTTCATTCGAATGATCAAAAATCGATCTAACAAGGATATTTGTATTTACACACAAGATATAATAAAAATACAATGATTATTTTTGCAATACTCTTTTGAACGCTAACGCATTGTAATAAAATCGTAATATTCATTTATTAGACAATTACAATTTCGCCGTATTCGACTTTTCTTTGTTTTTTTTCTTTTTTTTTTGAAAAAGTTTAATTATATATATAAACTCGATAAATCCGATAGAATTCGATCGCAAAAGATTAAACAGAGAATTTTACCATTTAAATCTATGCTTAAAGATAAAATGGTAAGTGTACCATTATAATTGACTCGTCCCACGGTTGGACATAAATATTCATAAGAGGATGCTAAAGCCACGATGAAACCTTCTACGAAAAGAATATAAAATGAATTAAAATGAGGGAAAGTGAACGATGCCGAGAGAGACGAATGTAAAACCGATGCAAAACGAGGAAAAACGTATCACCTCCGTCGTGACGCATCCTATTCGTTATTTATATGCGTCGATAATAAGAGAATAAAAAAAAAAAAAAAATAAAAAGAATAAGATAAACATATTTCGAATATTTGAAAAGTATTTAAAAGAACGCAAACGAAAAACTTAATTCGCGATTAATCCCAACATACGTGATATTTTTTCTACACACTCAGAGTCATCTCGTAAATAATAATTTTGTTTTTTTTAAAGACCGAATAACAAAATGCAAATATCCGATACGATTCACAAACAAACATTTTACGAATGTAATAAAAATCGCGTAAAAAATAAATTCATATCAAAATGAAAGCAAAACGCCATATGGCATCATCAAACACGGTAAACAATATTGCGTTACCAACGTGCGTCATTTCATATTTCATTAATTACATCAGTTGCTTGAATGAACAAGTACAAGCTTAAATGCAATCGGTCAACAATGTGTTATAATTTGATCGATATTATCGATACATATGTACGAACTTTATCGATCGTTTTATAAAAATGCATTTGATAAAAATGATACTTAAATCCATGTTATTCCAATAATAACATATATGTATATAATAATCAAAGTAACATTTGAAATATATCGGACTTCACACGCGTGTACAACACTAATTGTAAGTATATAAACCATCCATCTTTCGAGAGTTTCACCAAGTAATAATATCTCCCTTGAAGTTAGAAAATTGGTGGGGGGGGGGGAGAGAGGGTAGTCTGCGAAGTTATTTGCTAGTTACGATGGTCCTTGTAGTCCAACCCCCCACCCCGTTTCTTGGCCATCCAACGAAAGACCTGTCTCCAAATTCCTTGATTAAACGAACGTGAGCAAGTACTTTACTTTTCCTCTCCTCACCTCCCCCTCTCACCTCTCTTCTCCCACTTAACTCTCACTCTCTCTCTTTCTCTTTCTCTCACTCGTTGTAACTCATTGCAGCGACTAATTAGTAATATCAAAGATATCCAGAGGAGAAAGTTGTTCTCTCTCTCTCTCTCTCTCTCTCTTATTTCACCGAATTACACCCATCAACCACTCACAGCAGCTGCAACAGCAACATCGTCATACTCGTCTAGACTTTATGCTTGAGCAGTCACATCTATCTTAGGTAGGTACTAATTCGTGGAAATTCTTCATTGAATAAAATCTACTACCAGGTGACACCTTTCCCTTTTCTGACGAGTCCTTCCTTATCTCTTTCCTTCAATCATCTTATACCTTCTTCTAAACTTGCATCTTAGCGTGTGTTATTTTCTATACGTTTATGTGTAAGAGAACGCGTGTGTGTGGGCGCGTATTCTGTTAGAGTGCTTGCTGTCAAGTGAGTATCTCGACGATAACTCACCGAGATGATTCTCACCGAGGTAATCTATCTCTTTTTCACTTTTTTCCATTCTCTCTCTCTTTTTCTCTCTCTCTCTCTCTTTCTTGATTTCTTTCTTTGCATTTTTGTTGCCACGAAGAAAGGTCAAATTGAAAAAGATGAGAGAGCAAGAGTTACGATTGTTAAGCACGAGACTAAGAAATGCAATATTTCAAAGAACTAACACTGGAATTACTTGTCGATTTGTTATGACTTTTTTATTTTTTTTTTTTTTGTCGAATTACATTAATATTATTATAAATATATGTACGGTATATATATATATAAATTGTGATTGTTTTAAAATGTAATAAAGGATTAAGTTTGAAATTTTTCGAATAAATTTCATTAAGAATTAAAAATTTTCGATAAAAAGATGAATCCACAAATATTGATTTCTATAATAATGCATACGTTGCATTTATTGTCTACATTTTTTTCTATTTTTAGATATCACTTTTTAACATTTTGTTATTTTTTTTTTCGAATAATATTTTCAACCAGATATTCGAGTAGTATACCACCTACCCGTCTATCCAAAATACTCGGGTTACCAGTAGTTTCTCGAGTCGTCGAAAATGTACAAGAGTACACTTTCTATGGGAGAGAAGAAAGCAGAAAGAAAAGAACGTTTCTACCCCGACAGTTCGAGTTTCGTTCTTAAATTAGAATCGTATTTCGAGAACTCCAAGCACAATTAGAAACATACAAAACACGTTTGCTATGAAAGCACGTGGTATGGGGTTATTGTTTGGATTTCAATTTCCTTTGAAATTAACACGGCTTTAATGATTCGTTTTCCTTTTTTTTTTCTTTTTTACGAAATTTCGTCTCAGTAGAAAATAAAATTAATCCAAACAGTTGTTGACTTTAATTATAGACAAAAAGTTTGAAGAACGGAAAAAGATCTATATCTAAAATAAATATTTAAAATTATTCGAAAAAATAATATAACAATTGATTTAAAATTAAATATAGACATAAAAGTATGAATACGTGTTTAAAATTAATTACTAATGCAATCATCCTTGACATCCCATATAATTTTCAATTGTCTCTTTGTATTTTAATTTCCTTTGAAATTAACACAGCACTAATGATTCGTTTGTTTTTTTTTTTATAAAGTATGATACCTTTTTACTAGAGAATAAAATGAATCCAAGAACGATAAACTTGTATTACGTATAAAAGTTTATAAAACGAAAAAACATTCTCTGTATTATTTATGTTCTAAAATAAATATTCAAAAATTATTTTCCAAAAATAATATAATAATCGATATCAAAAATTAAACACATAAAAGGATGAATGCGTTATTGTTTAAAATTAACACCAGTCTTCCTTGACATACCACATAATTTTCGATTCTCTCTTTCTCTTTTGTACTCTCTCTCTCTAGCTCTCTCTCTCTCTCTTTCTCTCTTTCTCTCTTTCTCTCTCTTCCATCACCAGTCCCTTTTCTCGTGCACGTTCAATTCACCGCGAAGAAGACCGCGCACTCTGTGTATCGCGAACAACGCGATTAGTTCCTCTCCGCATAGAATGTAATTACGCGAAGGAGGATGAGGATGAGGATGAGAATGGGGATGAGGATAAAGAGGAGAAGGAGAAGGACGTACAGGACATGGAAGAGAGAAAGAGAGAGAGAGAGAGAGAGAGAGAGAGAGAGAAGAGTTGGTTGGGTCGATGAACTCGAAGGATGCAGTCGATGGGCACGTTCTCTCTCTCTCTCTCTTCCTCTTCCTCTCCCTCTTCCCCTTGTTCACTCACTGACTCGCTCTAACTCACATACACAAACACACACACATACATACAAACTATGTTACACACCTTTCCGAGAGTTCGGATCGATGGAGAGCCATTTCCAACGAGGCCACGGGACAAACTCGATCTCGAACGGAATTCAGGGTGTAAACGTACAAGTAGTCTCCAAGGAGACAGTGCATGGAAGCTCGAACGACCAGAGAACACGTTCAAAGGAAACGAAGAAGAACAAGGAGGAACGACCAAGAAGAAGGATAAGAAGAAAGGAAAAAGAAGATGAACCTTTGAAAAGTGTGTTCTCGGTATGCCGCTCTGTTTGCCACGAGACTTCGACGAGAGTCTCCATTTAATCCGATGTAATCGAATAGTACTAACCCTCTCTCTCTCTCTCTCTCTCTCTCTCTCTCTCTTTCTCTCCATTATCTTTATTTTACCCTTATTTCTTCTTTCCCTCTTTTTCTTTTCCGCTATATATTTACTTCTCTATTTTAATCTCGTCTTCTATCTTTTTTTTTTTTTCCTTAGTACATAAGGTATCCACCTAATAATCTGTCTAGAAAATAAACTATTATTGAAAAAGAAAAATGATCTTAATTAATGAATCTATTCTAATTATATACAATAAGAATATTATCTTAATACAAATCATATAGAAGTTTGTAAGTTTAATTAAGACATGTTGATTTCAATGTACAAAAAAAAAAAGTATATTTTATCGTCAATAATATAGAATAATTTGTGATTAATAGAAAATAATTGTAAAACGCGAGTAAGTTATTGGTTAAATTTGAATAATAATTGAAATAAATATACAATACAAATATATAATCTATAGTTCATACAATAATAATAAAAAAACGAACAAAATAAGTATTGTTTTATTGAAACCGATGAGTACATCATGTATTACAACTATTACTAGTAATAATAAATTAAACCGTTGGATTGACCGAATCAAGACTCGAGTCTAGGATAATTCGATTGCTATATCCATTAAACTATCCAAATCACCTTTGACCAATGTTCCTACGAATAGCTATTATATTTGGCATGGGGATGTTCGATCGTATAGTTTCAAAACTTAACTTTAATATTTAAAACATACCGGAAGAAAAGATACAGATTACTGGGACACCCTATATACTTTCCCCTACTTTTTTTTTTTACCTATGTACTTGTCTATTTATTTCTTTCTTTCTTTATCCTATCATCACCTTTCTCTCTCTCTCTCTCTCTCCCAGTATTTTTCTACCCCCACTCTTTCATGGTAATCCCAGGGATAAAATCCCAAAGTGATTGCCTCCCTTTTTCCAGAAGCATTGAGCAAAGGCAAAGGCGGATGCTTCGGAACAAGTCGAATCCTCTGGAATTGCAAAGTCGCACACCGTATTCCAACGTTACTGCTACTTCTACATCTACTTCTACTTCTGCTTCACCCACACATCGGTTAGTAAAGAGAACCAGGGGTGTTACTGATGTGAGTAAGAGAAATAAGAGATGAAAGTACTAGTCGGAGTTCTAGACTGGACGAGAGTAGCTCGTAATCCGTGTCGAAAAGCAAACTAAACAGACCGGGACAACAGAAGATGATCGCGGATTGTAGAAAAGAACCCGATGAAAACCACTTTTCCACGGCTTCTACTGCTTCTACTAGTACTACTATTACTATTACGATGAATATTACGAAAAAGGACTGGAAAAGGTTCCCCCTTCCACCCCACTCCCTCTAATATCTTTCCAAGAAGAAGCAGAGAATCGAACATGAAAATACATCTCGTGCAAAGTTATTGGAAAAGATTTTTTTTTTTTTAATTTCGTTGAAGTATCTTATAAGAGATCTCGATGTTATTTATTTTGTCTACAAGATTTTAATAGGGCCACGATGATTAAAGTAATTGTGTATCGTGTCTCCCTTAGGGAACATCAAATCATTGTTTTCTTTCGTAATGATACAACCTTACATGATATTCCATTTGCATGTTAAACGAATAAGTTGAACTATAATGTAGGATTATGCGATAACATTCACAATTTCTACTGTGGAAATATATTAGAGAGAAGAGTGTACGATATGGTAATTTGTTGAAAAATTTATTGCACAAATGTGGAAGATAATTGTTACTATGAGAATAATATAAATAACATTATATATATTGTTCAAAGTGTAGAAGAAAAATTTTTTCCATAATAATAATAATAATAATGATAAATATTAATAATAAAAATTGACGATAAAAGTTAAAAAAATATGAGTAAAATCTAACAAAACGAATATCCAACGTTATTCATCTCGTACAATTTTATTCTTCTTCTAATGAAGTAAGCCGAGTTGGAAACATTCTAACGTTGGAATCTTGTCCACGTGTTAGCTTGAGCGTAAGAAGACAGTAGTTTGAATTAACCTATGCCCTCGGTCCTCTTTGTACGATGTTCTCATGCTCCCCGAGAGCCCAGAATGAAATCGTTTCTCATCACGAGAAAGCAAGAAAGAACTAATCTGATGTTAGTATAAAAGAAAGGCAGAGAATAAAAACATGGGCTTACTGTCGACACGTAGAGAAAAGGAAGGAACGTGTTGTATTTTCTCTGAGATTAAAGGCTTCGTTCGTATAACAGCTGCAGACAGAGAGAGAGAGAGAAAGAGAGACCAAAAAATAAAAATTTATTCGCGTTACTATAGTCTTTTAAGAAAAGAAATCCCTACGAGAAGTTTATAGTTTCCATAAGGACCATAAGTTTCTTTTATGCGTTTCGTCCGATTCGCGTAATATTTATGTGAACAAGTTAGTTTAATACATTAAATTTAAATGAAATTAATGATATGTAAAATATAGAATACGTAGTCTTTGAATTGTAGATTTTGATGAAATTTCTATCTGATTTATAGAACACACCTATTGTTACACATTATTGTATATACGACTTAAAATAAATCGTGCAAATCAATTAATATATTTCATTTAAAGTTATAAGATGAAAGAAGAAAAATAATGCATGTTAACGTTAAAAGTTATGAGAATTAGAAAATCTGTATTTCGTCAAATAATGAAATATTTATAAAAACCTGATAAAATTCGAGTTAATCTCACGTCTATCGTGTCAACTCGAAGTTTTCAGGATTAACGAGGCAATCAAGGTGACTTTACTTATAAACCATCATGACCAGCTTGGAATGGAATTGTTTCTTGTCACGAGAACAGGGTTTAACGTTACCGTCAAGGTGCAAGATAGCACGCGGAAGTCGTAGGAAATACTCCAGATACGGTTTAGTGTTCTTTACCCAAGTTTGACCTTCTCTTATGCGTGTAAGAAACAAAGCGAACTAATATGGGACGATAGAAAACAAAAGAAAAGAAGAAAAAAAAACAAAGATTTCAATCAATTCAACTTAAAAAAGTATAACACGAACATACTAAAATTCTTATCGATAATTTATGTATACCATTATTATCGTACGATAATGCACATTTCAGCAAATAGAATAAATATTTTATGTCTTATTTCGAAGAAAAATAATAATAAATATGTATGTTTAAAAGAAAAGAATAATTATGCAAATTATCAATATTTTCTACAAATAAAAGTATTATAAAGAATTAAGAATAAATTGTATTATATTTTAATTAATTTCAATCATATATTTGTAATATATGAATGTTAAAACTAATTACATTTCTTAAGAAAATCAAGCATCTAACGATCAAAATTGTATTATACATTTTCGATTAATTTAATTCCATAGAAAAATATTTTCACCATTTAGGGAATAATATCTTTTACATGCATTCAGAATGACTCGTCTAGCATTGTCATTATAAAATAAATTGCAGTACACGGAGTATAATTTTTTGATCGAACGATAGACACGTTCGATGTGTCGTTTTTCCTCAATAAAAAAGAAAATAATAACGAAGAAACACAAACTTGATACTCGCGAGAAACACAATTGAGAAAAAACAAATTCGGAGCAGGTCGAGTATCTGCACCTTTTTTTTTACGACAATACAGCAGAGATGATAGCCGCCAAACCGTTGTTCGTAGATGCAGCTGGCAATGCACATTGGTTGCAGTTGAGTCGGTAGCCAATTACGCGAGGATACTGAATTAACCGCCAGTGAAAACATCGTAATAGTAGTAACCCCTCAGAAATACGCATGATGCGTGAAAAAAAAGTCTGCCATTGTTCTCAATGGCCTCTTCTCTACCCCCTACCTTCTACCCCTTTTACCCCCTTATTCTCTATCTCCCTTTTATCTTTCTCGGTTTATGGCCCAAGTGCAACTAGAGAAAACCTGATTATCTCTTTTTCGTTGAATTAACCGTGCGTTTAATTACCTCTATCTGCAATTCGTATAAACGATCTTTGTTATAATAGAAGATGTAAGAAGCATATGAGAGAGAGAGAGAGAGAGAGAAAAAAAGAGAGAGTTTTACATTTTTCATTTAAATTTTACATCCAATATGTGTTATTACTATTTTTATAGTTATTTTATCTACTCTGAACTTAGAATTCTAAATATTATTCGGTTATTAATTGAAAATTCTTTTAATATTTAATATTTAATACATTAACAAATTGTGTGTAAGAGAAAAACAACATTTAATATAATTATTTCAACGATTACATATTATTACTACATTTTTATGAATAATGTTTTGACGATAAAATTACGTTATAAATACGTACAAATTAATATGATAGGAAAACTTTGATTGTTCATAAGAACTTCGAAAATCATTAATTAATTTTTGAAATTAACGGGATGAAAAGCTTACTTTAACGTCATCATTCTTAATTGGTCTTTCTCTCTCTCTCTCTCTCTTTTTTTCTTCATTTCTTTTTTTTTCATTATCCTTTTATGCACGCGTACGCATATAAGTATGCGTACGTATCTATAGGTTGGAAGATACGTGCACTGGTAAAAATGGGCAAGTCCTCATTTTACTTGCAAACAAAGCTAATTCATAGAGTACGTTTAAGCCAATCACGAGTTGAGAAGTTCGTCGACTCTTCTCTCTTACATTTTTCCTTTTTTCTTTTCTTTTGAAGTTATTTTTTTTTTTCTCTTACTTTTCCTGCGAGATACTCAAGCCAAAGCTATAGGATGCCGACTAAATGAGAGAATAAATGTGAGATACGGGGTTACAGCCGAGCTTATTCGTTTTTACCCTTATCCTTCGAGCCCCTTCTATTTTTCTTTCTTTCTCTTTTCTCAAGAATTTAGTTTTTCATTAATACCGAATTAAAGCCAGAGTGAACCTTCAACGAATTAACTTAATCTTATAAATCTCCAATGTTCTTTTTTTTTTTTTTAATAATAAATCTAACAATATTTGACGATCTTTATCGAAAAATTAGATTAAATTATAAATAAATAACAACCAATTATGTATTAGCTTTTTAATTAATATAAATTACATTAATATTATTTATAATTATAATTATAATTATTAAAACAATATTATACAATATACGTGACAAAATTGGACCCCCTCGATTAATCGAAACCCGAAAATCGAAAGATTACTCTAACCTTTGAACTATTCAGAAGATTTAAATAAAAAACATTAAATGAAGATTGCAATTATAAATTAAATAAAACGAATCTTATATATCGTTAATCATTAATATTATTTTCATATCAAACTAATCGATTATTCAATGTGAAATATTAATATCTATTCGAGGAAAATTGTTGAAAAAAAGAACATGCGTGTCCTATAAAGTTTCTCCATTGTTTGGACTAATTGATACGACGGATTCAGGTGGTGCCTGTTGGAAATCCCTTCCGGAATAGCTAATCACAAAAGGCAGGAGGATGATGGGTACGATTTCGGACTGAAAACGAGAATGGAAACGAATTCGAAAGAGTAGGATGAAACTGCTTTAGGCTGCCTCCTGGTACCGCTAATTAAACCCGGAGAAGTGCTCGCGCGTATTATTCGACTTAATTGGAGGCCGATAACCCTTCGGCTCTGACGATTAAGGACGAAGAAAACCACTAATATAAGATAGTAATAGTGAGGTTTTCGTAAAAACGAAAAAAAAGATTTCAAAGATTTGAGATTAAGAAAGTATATTATAATTAAATCTGTATCTAGCCCGTGAGATTTTAACAAAAATACAAAATACTAAAATAATGTGTGTGTGTGTGTGCTTTCTAAATTAATTAGAATGTAAAAATATTTGCCGAAACTTTTTTCCCCATTTTTTTTTTGTTTTTTCTTAATTGACCTGCTTTATTCGTAGAATTAGATTATATTTAATTTATGAACATTTGATATTTGATATGTTTCGTAGAATTAGAATTAAGAGACGAAATCGTATTTCTTCTTCTTTTTTTTTTTGTTAATTTAACCTTAAAGATTTAATTATAAGTTTATTGTCTTTTCGATACTATTTTTATATTCTTCATATTTTATTCTTCATTACCTTTATCAAGGTGACCCAGATCAATTTATAAATGGAAATCCTATAATTATTCTTATACGCATTAAACTCGAATAATATTTCCTTTTCGTTAATGAAATTTTTCGTGTAATTATCATAAATAAAATTAATTTATAATATCTTTGTTATATGACATTTTTTTAAAGAAGTCGCACAATTGACTCATTAAAATATGTAACATTTTCTATAGATTATTTATTTATTTTTCAACGCTATTTTGATTAATTATTATTAATTAAATTTAAATGAAAATAATTTCAAAGAAAAGTGAATGTAAACATTATACGCATTAAAACACGATTTAACAATGTAATATTCATCCGATGCATTTCTAATCCCCTTATACACGAAACCCTTTTCCACTTCCATCGTTTCGTCTACACATTTATGCAATACGCAAACGTGTAATTCAACCTGTTCGAAATTGGCAAGCTTATGGAAATCATCGAAGCGGTACGAAAGACTATCTCATCCGATCTTTTAAAACGCGTTAAAATTCAACGAGTTTCATTTATTACTTATTATCGTCTTATTATCCATGAAGAAATAATAAGAGAATGAAAAAAAAGGAAAAGAAAATTAAGGACGAGCGTGCTTCCGGTTAGACGGTTCAAATTTATTCACCTAACTACCGAAAAAGTCTTCGACCTTTTGAGCAATAAAGAACACCCAGAACAAAAATTTGGGCCCACCATATGATCAAAAGATTTGCGATCGCAAGCACGCACGTACGCATGCACGCTTTTATACTAATTTAACCTGCGTAAAATACGTCCCTCCATTCCCCTCATCCCCAAAGAAAAAAAAAAAAATAACTTTCTTATGCATTATGTAAAGGAACTTACTCGGATATTCTCACCGTCACGCCGAAAGACGTTCCACCACCGTCGTTGGTTCTTCTTTTTCTTCTTCTTTTCGTCCTCTTCCGGAACACGATTGCTATGCCAAAATTATGGGAGGAGAGCAGACTGAAAGATACCGATCTATCACGGACGATGAACTTGTGCGCACGTGTGCATTACCGTCTCTTCGAAAAAATTCGTGTTAAAAATAATATTTTATATTATTTCTACTTATTAATGGTATACAAAATAGAACGAATACAATAGAAACCAAAAAAACCAATGTTCTAATTAATTATATTTGTCCTGAAGATTTAATTATTCTCTTTGTTATTTTTTTTTTTTTTACTTCCATACGAATTTACTGCGAACTTAGTGTATTATTGTGTATTTGAAAATTTATTTTAAATATATTCCCAATTATTTCTACGTAAAAATATAAAAAGGAATTATTTGTACTATTATTTGTCTAATTACTTTAAACTCAACTTTCATTGGAATTAATTTATTTAGTTGTACTTTTATACGAATTCACGAACCTTTTTGTTTCAACATTTTCCAATTTGTTTTCTCTTGTTTCATGTTACATTAATATAGATTTAAATGACGTCGAATGTTAAATAAAAATATATTTACATATGGAAGGATTCGTTCAATATTTACACGCCGTTTCGTTAGATATCAAAATGAAGGGATAATATAGAAACAGAAAGATAAAGATAGCAACCATAGCAGAGATCCGGTCTGTGTATACATTATTCTCCGATTACACGAAACATGAGGCGTCTCGTATTGTTTCAGCAACGCGAATGAGCTGGTTTCCGCGTGCCAGACGTGGTAGTAGTATATTTTCAGGGTAGAAAAAACATGTGTTGTAAAGAAGAAAAAAAAAAGAAATATAATAGAAAAAAGTAACAAACGAAAAAAACAATTTTCATAGAAATAATCAATGTGTATGTATAGATCAGCAGAAAGTTAGAAGCATGAAACGATGAAGCAATATTTTGTATATTCATGCAAACACACGTAATACTCATTTAAATATTAGAAGCCTTGCTAAAGATCAGAAACACCGGTCGTAAAAATATTATAATTAATTTTATGGTAAAAAAAAAAAAAAAGAAAAAAAAAGAAAAGCCGAAAGAAGACTTAAAAGATAATCCAGATAAATGAGATGCGTGACGTTGAACGTTACATGACGTTATAAAGGGTTAATATAATTTTGGTTTTTGTTCTTATCGGTTGAACGATCTTTACGCCGTAGAGACGACGTCTCTCAGCTTGACGAAGATTAAAGATAAAGTAAAAAGAAAAATAAATAATGAAAGGGAAAAAAGAAGAAAATGAAATCCTTTCTGATAACCGGAAGTGAATAGCCGTGAATATCGGTATGGAAGATCGGGTATCGATAAGGGTATACATCACAGGTTGAACGAACAAACTTTCGTTCGAGGGAAGAAGAAGAAGAAGAAGAAGAAGAGAAAGGGGCACACACACCCTTTCCAAAATGTGCCGCAGGGACAGCTGCGACAAAACGTTTCCACATTTATCGTTCACGCCGTCGCAATTACACCCGTGATACGATTTGCATCGGTTGCAATTATCCTGTGAAACAAGGTTCGTGCAAGAGAATCGTAAGGAGATTTTGTCGCGTGTTATGGCGAGCAAGACAAACGATATGCTATTTCTCTCTTTCTCTTTCTATTTTCTCGTTATATTTTTTCTATTTTTACAAGCATATACAATTTGTAAAACTTTCATTATAATAATTAGGATTTAATTAATAGTATCCCCTATCAAGAATTATAATCATCTTGCAAAGTAAAACAAATTTTATTGGAAACTTTTACCAAACGCATATATGCGTCCCATAGTAGTCAATGGGGGTTAAACTAAATTAAGCAATCCATGTTATATATTACTGTTACGTCTACACGTAACAATAATTTATATTACTATTAGCAATCGATATTATCGAAATTAAGTTGATATGCTTGTACCAACTGAATATTATTCTCTTTGACTTCCTCTTCTTCTTATCCTGGATCGTTTGACAAGCGCACGAGCGAACAACGACCCGATGACGAGGAAGGACCAAACCTGTTATTACGCTCATGCCAATAAACTTGCTCTCTTGGATTCGCATAACCGTCCTTGTATCAATAATTAGACGGTCTTTGATGCTACGAGTACGAGTTAACAGACCGACATGTGTTTAAATACACATAGTAAAACATTTCAAGTGAAGACGTTTCAATAACTTCATTTTTTCCCTGCAAATAAATAATATAGTTTCTTTTTTTTTTGTTTACTAATTATTAATTTATATAAGAAAAACGAAATCTTCCTTACAAACAATCAAATAGTTTGTATTGTAATTAACAAAAAAAAATTGTATCTTGAAATAATTGAAACTTTAAAAAGTATTTTTCGGTATGCTTTAATATCATTAAAATAAATGTCTGCAATTTAACATTGAATAATCATTGGATTATGTTACTTATCAATTTCAAATTGAACCAGGGAGATGAATTCATCAAAATTCCTTCAAAAGTAAAATAACAACTATCCTACTTTATACATTCGAAACACCAACAAGTTCAAATATTACGCAAACCATCGGAATGCAAGAAGGAATATGATCTAAATTGATTTTCCACATTGTTCGATTATATTACTATTATTATTATCATCATCATCATCATCATCATGATTAACCAAAAATAAGAATAAAAAGAAAAATCAAATAAAAATGTGTGTGGATATAAAGAAAAAAACGAAATAATAAATGAAAAAAAAAAAAAAATCGTCACGTTCAACTTCTTCTCGAAATGTTTCCTTTGGAATTTAGATTACGCAAGATCTCGCATTTTCTCTTCCTTTATCTTTTTTCCTTACAAAGAAGTTTCGATTTCATCGTCAGGTGGTTCTCCTCTGAAGGAATGTGAACAAGCTGGCTTGCGAAGAGGATAAATTGTACACCACGAAGACGATGATCATCTCTCTCTCTCTCTCTCTCTCTCTCTCTCTCTCTCTCTCTCTCTCTCTCTCTTTCTCTTTCTCTTCAATGGAGTGCAATGAAGAGTGGAGTAGGGGTAAAGATAGTAAAGAGAAAGAGCGGGAAATTTGAGTCGAGCCATCGAAGTCCAACTAAGCATGATGGAGACTCCTAATGACCCTACTTGAATTACGCGCCGAGGGTGGAAACCAAAACGAGAACAAGCTAAGTATACAGGGTGGTCTTATAATTATGCTACAACTTAGATAATGTTTCAAGAAGTAAATCATAATCGTGGGATAATATGAAACTTTGATTTTTCTTTCTTTTTTTTTGGTTTTTAAATCTTGGAGTCAATGGTAATAATTTTTTTTTTTTTTTTCAAGAAAATTTATCTAAATTGTAAGAAAATACTTTTTATTTTACTTTTTATAAATGTTTCGGATGTAAAATAAAAATTGGCGTCAACGTGTTTTTACATAATATTTGTATTTGTTCGTTTAAGAAAAATCAATTTTTTTCTTGATTGTTTTATAATTAATTGATCACCCTATATATTCTAAGTTATCATCTTGGATTCTTCTAAGATTTGAGGTAAAATTAATGACTGTAACACGAACACTTATAATATAATATGGCAGACAAGAAAATAAATAGTCAAATAAATTTAACATAAAATCATGGAAGTTTAGTGTGATACTTGATTAAAAATATAACTAATTGTAAATAAATCCAAACGAAAACTTATTGAAAATTACAATACGAATACACTCCACCATTCTACAACATATTACAAATGGTTTCTACATAATATATGAATCTGATAAGAGAAACACGATGCGTTATCTTTTGTACGAAATAATGGAAATGAAATTAAACTATTTTTGACATTCGCAGGACTTTCTGATTACAAAATAGGATATTTTAAATATATGAATATTGTCAATGTTTTCTTTTTATAGAAAAGTTCGATAATAAACATTAAATGCTCGAATTCATTTAATATTCGAACATAGAAACCTTAAACCGAAGAGAACGCTGTTAAAAATAACAAAAAGACTTTTTATTATTCATTGCTAAATCGAAATAAATTGAGCACAATAATTGATCATTACGAAAATAATATTCTTAAATAATAACATTCAAACAAAATAAATTCGAATAAACTCATTGTTTCCAACAATGAATTCAGTGAATTCGAATAAACTTATTGTTGTCAAAATAAAAATATATTGGAAAATGATTCTATTATCTTCCCTTTATTTCAGGGCTACGAGAATACCAATAAAATGAAAAAAAAAAATTAAATGATAAACACGACTAATAAGTAATTTTCTAATATCTCTTACCCAGATATAAGAAAGGAATGATTAAGTATCCTATGTGAAATAAGTCGGATAAAAAATTTCAAATAATGTTGTATAATGTATAATGAGAAAATTCGGAAGAAGAAGAGAAAAAAAAAGAAATAAATATATTTCCTTATCACGAAAAGAAAAGAAAAACAATAGGAAAAACGAAAAAATGTGTCTACGAGAAAAAGAGAAAGAGAGAGAGAGAGAGAGAGTAAAAAAGGGTAGGATAGTAAAGGGGGGAGAAACAGGAAGGAGAGGAAGAAGCTCCCTTTTTTGTATTAACTTTTCAGCAACTTTCAGCACGCGGGAAGCAAAGCGGAATTAAACGGTTTACGGGCTGCGAGCGGTCGTAAACTAGAAAATCTACGAGCAAAGGGAGGGAACGAAGCCACCTTTCGACTATTCGAGGGCTCCACCACTTCGCGAGCAAAATTATTGCTCAGACGTGCGATAAACTTTCGGACTACGGTAGAAAGTTTGAGCCACCTGTACCGCTCACGATCGAGGAAAGAAAAGGAAGGACCTCTTAACATTCCGAAATTCAAACATAAGCCATGATAAAAGATGAATATTATTATTAAATCATTGTCCGCCTTTGTCCTCCCCATCTTCGTGTTATTATTATTACTATTTTGTTGTTGTTGTTGAATTAATTCATTAATATAATTACCTATTTTAATTGTCCCTTTTTGAGAAACTATATTTGATTTGGTTAATTCATATTTAAAGAGATTTATTGTAATGTAGTTTTTTTTGTTCTTCTTTTATTATTATATTCATTTTCTACTTTACGATTTGTCCATGGACATTACGTAAATATCTTTATTCGTTCAGTTTAAATAATATATGAGTAGTAATTTATATGTAAGATTTCGACGATTCAAATTTGACCACGAAATCGAGCATAAAATCAACTTTTTTGTTATTATTTTTTAAATGGTAATTTATATTCTCTTTAAAATGGCAACATATACAGATCTCTTTTTTTAACCCTTTTTCTATTTCAAACTTATGAGAAAAGCTACGGGTACAGTACGAGTCGTGCGTTCGCATGAATAGAACAGAAAACGAGAGAAATTCCTGACTGACTTCGAACGGAGTGCGTGCAATCACGTGTGTCTACGGGGATTCGATCACCGGAATTTAATTATCGAACGCTTAAAAACTTATCACATCGTGTTAACCGAAGAATTTAGAAATACCAAGCGAATCTAACTATGTCTGTTATCCTAAAAATAAATCTCAGTATGTAATATTAATTTATTTACCGATCACACACAGTATTATAATATATATACTAACGTTGTTAAATATTGTATTGTATATTGATTTATTTGAACTGTTTCTAAACTATTTTTTTTTCTAAGTGATTACAAAAGAATTTATACAACTTGGAATCAACAAATATTAAATTCTAAATACAAATATTTAACGATATAATCATTAGTTATAGAAAATAATGATTATGAAATATTATACGTGCGCCAAATTAGGGGGAAAAAAATGAGATTTAAAAATAAAATTTATTTATTGATATTGGTATGTCAACGTATGAACAAAAAGATTTATTTAAAAAAATACTAGAGATCTATCTGTTTTTTTAATAGCCAAATAATCGATTAAGAGTATTATTACAAGCTTGTAAATACTTTGTTTTAAGTATTTTCAAATAATTATAATGAAAAATAATATATAAGTCTCAAAGGAAGTTATAGACGGTTAATAAATCTTATGAACAATTAATTTGAACTACGTGAACACGTAACTGTGAACTGTAAATGATCAAGTTGCTGATGAAGTCCCCAGTAAGGGACGAAACGTACAACTAGTTCAAATTAATTATATTAAAAATAATGTTCGGTAGGATTCTACTAGGATGAAAAGGAAGAAGTTAGTAATTTCCGGAGAAGAAAAACATCTAAATCGAAATGTAATTAGTCTGGACGTTTTTAAATTGACTTTATCTGTTCGCGTTGAGGGCGGATCCATAACAAAATGTTTGTTTAACTGACAGTGCACGAATAAACAGAGAATGGCCACAGGAGAAGTCAATTAATTACGATGAAACTGTTCGTTTTTACATCTCTCCTTTTCATTTAATTGATACGAGAAAACAGAGATACCTCCCACAATCATTTCATTTATGAAGTATACTCAAAAAAGGGTTTTTCTTTTCTATTTGAAAAAAAAGAAGCTGTACAGAGAAAGAGAGATAGAGAGATCTAATTCATTCCATTAATTTCTAAAATCACTGTCCTAGTCTTTCTTTCTTTCTTTCTCTTTATTACTATCCTGTTTTATTTTCATTTTCCAAAGATAAATTAGTATATTCTAAAACTTAGACCACAAGGCTACTTAATCATGGATATTATTATGCTTAGTCACGCGTCTCGATATTACGAGCGTAGCGAAATAATGAAAAAAACCAAAAAAAATGCCTCGATGAATCCCTTTGTGGCGCATTTTTATCAAAGGAATTTTAATAGTTACGCGAAATGAGCTCGTATATAAGCGAGTTACGTGACGTTTTAAAAAGCGTCCTTCTCTTTTTATTTATATATATATATAAATGTATACATATATATATACATACATTTTTATTTATTTTTTTTTATTTTTTTCCTCAATAGAATACGTACGCACACGTAAGTACGCGCGCGTATAATACACGTGGGAGGGAATTAGAAAAAAACTACACACACACACACACACCCACACACAAATAGAGAAAAAGAGAAAGAGGAAAAGGAAACGACGAATTTAAAACCAAAATCTAAAAAAAGAATAACACTAGCGTGGCGGTAATCCGCGCATCTACATCTACCGTAAAACAACAAAAGAAGGGAAGAGAGAGTTGTAGAATGCATTTCGTTGTTTCTACAAAAATATCCGGGTTAAATTTATTGGAAAAGCTCTCTATCTTTTTCTACCATTCTATTCTGTTTTTTTTTGTTTTATTTTTCTAGTAAAGGAAAAGCAACAACAACACACGGAACGAGCGAGTTATCGACTGGCGTTGAATCGAAAACGACAATCGACGCACCCGGTCGATTTCCGCTCGCGACTAAATTTATTTGATGCTTTAATCCTCGTGCTCATCCCCTTCGATCTTTTTGAATTCGTCTTTGTCGCTACTTCCACTTCTACGACGACGATGACAACGACGATGATGATCGGTATTTCGCACGTGTATGAATTAACGTTAAGAATTAGATATACGTTTTCCTTTCTAATCATTTATTTTTATATTTTTCCACCTATATTTATTGCAATTATCGTTTCGTCCTATTTTTTTTATTATTTTTATTTATTTTAATTTTTTATTTTTTATTACTTCCTTTTTTAATTTAACCCTTATCGCGATCGTCAGCTTTTCGTTACGCGATTGTCATCAAGTTGTAACTCTAGTTTCGATAAATATGCAAACAATTTTTTGAAGTGTAATAAATTATCGTTAGATATGATTTCTTTTTTTTTTTAATGAAGTATTACAAATATATATGCGTGAGATTATTCATTATTAATAATTATTTATAAGTTTTTAATGTATGATATTTTTTGAAACACAGTCACCAAAATGAAGAAATGGTTTTCTATTGCACGTTTCACAGAAATATAATGTTATTTTTCTTCCACCAAGCAACTGACGACCGATAAGAATTAATTTCATTAGTTTTTCTTTTTTTTGTTGAATATTCATTTCTTTACGATGAGACACGAAACTCGGGACACAATCGTTCGTTAAAGAATATTTTTCAATGTAATTGTAAAACGATACAACGATATTTTCCCTGAATGTAGTAATTCTAAAAAAAGAGATAAATATATCAAAATTTGTCTCTTTGATTACATCCTGCTTTTATTACGAGAATAAGAGAAATAGAAAAAAAACGAAGAAAGAACAGAGCAAGTATACGAAACATTTTTCATGCTTTTCATTTGACTCACGAAACACACATGTTATATTCCATGCTTTCTCTACATGGGGAACCTGCTACAGTTTACGCGAAACTACGAAACAAGATCAGACTACGATAAATTTCATCATGTATGTAAATTGAATAAGCGGATGAATAACGAGACAGTAGCAGACTGTCTCTCTTTCTCTCTCACTCTCTTTAATTTTCTTTATAAATTCGTCTACTACACTTTTGAGACGAAATTTACGTATAATTAATTATTTGCGTTATTATATAGAAAAAAATGTTTAAGCTGTATGAATTATGTCAATAATTAAATAAAGAAAAAATTTAAAAGAAGAAAAAACAAAACAAATATTTACTCATAAAAATATATTTTATAAGAGATATGAATTATATTTTTCTAAAGTACGTTTATAAGAATTAAAATGCAAGAGTATAGTTCGTAAATAAGGAAATATTTCAATCTACATATTTTTATTTATTATTGTGCTGTTAGAAAAAAAAAAAAAGAATAATAGATTTATTTTATTAATTCTTTATAATTGTACTTCATAAAATATAAAATATTAATTCCTCCCCAATAAAACTTGTACAAATTTTAAGCTCTTTTTTCGTGACGTAACATAAAAAGTTACTCGATTCGAAATAACCCTTGCGACAAACCTTTCCTCCCTTTCTTTTTTCAATGGATGAATACACGTTCGTTTGAACGAAGAGAATTTTCATTTACTGGATAGTCCGAAACGAGTCGCATCTCCCTTTTGTATCACCCAAGTCTCGTGATGTTAAAATTGATTAAACGAGACGAGTTACAAGTTTGGTTTTTTTTTCTTTTTTATTTGAAGATGTTTCCTTTTATCTTTATATTTCGTAAATTCAGCGAAAAACACGATCGATAAAATCGTAAAAAAATGTTCATCTTCGTGGTATTACAACATTTCGTTTATATAAATATAAAAACAACTTAAATATTTCGTTTGCAGGTTCTTAATTCATCCTTTATTTTTATTTTTCCTTCCTATCAGAAAGTTTCTTACTCTCTAGTCGACGATAGTTAACAAGTAATTCGAACCGAACCACGTTTTACAATACGGTAGACCAACGTCTGACGGTTACGAAGTTGTCAAACCATTTTTTTTTTGCTTCGCTACTAAAAAACTAGCATATAAAACAAAATCTAAAGACGGAGAAAAAGAGAGAGAGAGAGAGAGAGAAAAAAAAATGAAAAACTTTTCATTGGTAAATGATGCATGGATATTATTAAGCGGTTAAAACTTTTTAACAAGTTCAAAAGTTTACGCCACGGTGATTCGTCCATCTAACCCAAGTATTATATTTTAATTTTTATTTAAATTTGCATTTTTTTTTCTTTTTTTTTTTTCTTTTTTTTTTTTTTCTTTTACGAACTAATCTCTCAAACTTTGACAAGCAATGAAAAAAAAAAATGAAAAACAAAACGCCGCTTACGTTCGAGGGTCGCGAACGTGAAACGGGAAATTGAGTGGTTCGATTTGGAAGGAATAAAAAACAAAAATGAAAGAAAAGAATTAAAAAAAAAAAAAAGTATTAACTACGACAAAATTTCAACGAGAGCAACGTTATCGAAACGTTTCGTGAATTAATACGAGTCCGAGTCGAAATTTGTATTCTCCTTGTTTCCGGACAATTAAACAAGATCACCGGGGACGATCCGGCAGAAAAAAAAAAAGAACAAAAATAATATGAAAAAAGAAAGAAAGAAAAAAGGAAATTTGGAAACGAGCCAACGAGACGGAAACGCCCAAGATTAATTCGATTTTTCTATTGCGCTTTCGAAGGTTACCAAAATTTTTATCTATTGACACGAGATGAACGCGCTTTCAGATAATAAACAAAAGCGGAAACCGAATTTCGTCCAAAAGGTAAATCCTCAAATTTGCAATTCATGAACGCGTGCCCCCCTCCCTTCGTCTCTCTCCCCCGTTCGATAATATCTTTTTTATTTTTTTTTCCAATTATTTGCTCTCGGATTTTTGTTTAAATTTAACCTTCTTTTTTTTTCGCCCGCGACAGTCGACATTAACGTTTATGTTGTTTTTTCGTTTTGTTTCATTTTTTTTCTTTTTAATCATAACAATTAAAAATAAATAAATTTCAAGTGCATTTTATTGAATAATTCGAAACATTTCGTAACACACGTTTAATTCTATGTTAGTAATTTTAAACGATTCGTCTGAACTCGTAAAGTAATCAATCGATAATTCGATGTAATCATAATTTATAAAATTTTTCTACCTAACGTAATGCGACAATTTTTGTATTATTTTTATTTCACGATTAATATCGTATGAATTTATTTAAAAAAAAAAATCAATTATAATGACTTTTCATTATAACTTCCAACACAGAAGATACATATATCAAAATTGTTATCTAAATTGGGAATATTTTGAATACTTCATAAAAGTTTCCTTTCTCTTTTATCAACAAACAGAAAAATAATAGATGGAATTAGAAATATAAGAGATGGTAAAACGTGATCAACTTCCCAAGGAAAAAGATTGGAAAGGTCAATTTCTTGGAACGATAACGTTACTACTCCTACGCAAATATTCCGTGAAAATAGCAAATTGAACATTCAAGGAATATAAAATTCGTCTAGAATGCATCGTAAAACTTTAGATTACGGTGACCTTTAAAGTACGCTTTTCTTATCTACGTTTTCTCTTTCTCCCTCTCTCCCTCTCTCTCTCTCTCTCTCTCTCTCTCTCTCTCTCTCTCTCTCTCTTTTTATCTTATTAATGGAGAGAACGTAATGAATTGGATTAATGTTCGATAAAATCTAACGAATAAATCTCACCTACAGTGAATTAAGTGTTCTTCTTGATGACTCACTCCTCCTTTATTTTTTCGGTACAATTTTAAATCCTTCCGATATCTGCAACTAAAAAGAAAAAGAAAAAACAAATGAAAAAATAGAACATTAATTATTACCAACAAAACAATTCCTCAACAATTATAATAAACGTAACGATTCAAACAATTTTTTTTCACGATTGATTGAAATAAATGTGAATAAACGAATAAATGAAATATTTTATTCGACGAATAAAAATGTTGTAGCACGTTGCGTAAGATTAAAAAAAAAAAAAACAAAAAAAAAACAAAAAAAAACGTATGCATACATAAGATGACCTTAAAAAAACTACGAGGTAACTTTAAAAAACAATGTTAACGTTATCGTTGGAAATTTGTAATTGGTTAACCTAACAGGCTTAACACGGGAAGTCATTAAATATATGACGAATTGATTTCGCGCGTTACACGCGATGAAACTGATCGCCGAAGGGGAGAAACTCGGTTTACGAATCTAACATCGGCGATCGGAAAAGCACTTTGGGTAATTGGATACCGGTAAATCTCATTAGCTGTATAAGCTCTCGATGTGCATGTCAGCGATCAACTAACACGCTTCTACATTTACTTCCAGTTAAAGCAAAATGTTTCTGATAAAAAAAAAAAAAAGAAAAAGAGAGAAAAGATTTCAAAAAAAAAAAAACGATTTTCTTATGATTACATTCCTTTCCTGTTTAAAAAATTAAAATACCAAGAAAAAATTCTACGTTTTATTTCGATCACGTGTACTCGGGAAGAATGTTTAACGATTAACGTACGAATGATCGCGATCGAATTTTATATTTATTTATTCATTATATTATATTTTTATTTATTTTAGATTGGTTTTTTAATATTTCGTACATACAAATTTGGTGTTACAATAATAAAATTCATTCTTATGATCGATTTGAAATTTCATATTAAAATAATACGAACAATCGAATAATTTTTACTTCGTTTCACTTAAACAATTGTAATTATAATTAGTTCATTTTATCATTATCTAAAGGGTATACATAAATTTTCGAAAAGTTTAATATTAAATACTATGATTTCGTATTTTTGGTACTTATTGTAAGATCTCTCTGGAAACAATCCGTTAAAAGTGGAAGAATTTGTAGAAGTTGTATAATACCTATCATCAGAGCCAATTATTTGCTTTTCAAATTTTCTCGAACAGATTAAATTCAAGAACTGACCTTAAGTGGCCATTAATTTTCAAGAGTAGAGAAAGGAGAAAGAAAGAAAGAAAGAAAGAAAGGAAGGAAGAAAGAGAGAGAGAAAGACAAAGAGTTAGTTAAAAACAACAAAAAAGTATTGGAGATAGTTTATATCGACAAATTTGAAAACCATTGAACGTGGACTGATAAAAAATTGAAATACCATTCAACCGACTAATCGATGATTCAAAAAGCGTCGGATCGGCCTTTTTGCTAGAGTGTTTTTAAATGAATGCTTTGACTGCATTCGTGATGCTAATAATTGCTTTAATGACTCATTTGCTATCAATAATGCGTATATAGGTATACTTACACATTAATACATATATTCATGTTTAGTGACACATACATATATCACTGAATTGTAACTCTGTACATAGCACGTAATGAAATATGGGCGTATCGAGTTGCGAACAAGTCAGTTGTAAACGGCCGAGTAAACACGGAATACGAAACAAGTTAAAAGTAAATCCGAGAATGGTGGGGAATTAATCACGATAGCTCCCTTTTGCGCAGGTAACTTCACTACTCTTCATTTTCCAAACGACTACCTCCATGATATAAACGTAAATAGGAAAAGAAATACTATTAAGTCACGAACATTAAAAAAAAAAACACACACACACACAAGCCACTCATCTTCCCATTTCTAACATTACGATTACATGGCTGCATACATTTGAATACAAAAATAATAAATTTTAATATCGGGTAACAAAATATTATTGCTTGATACACATTTAATATTATTTTGCGAGAAATAATTTACGAACAGGAAAATGGATTAAAAAATATGCGAATATATGAGAAATGGTTAAATTTTGTTTGCACATTTAAAAATATAAAAAAAAAAAAAAGAGAGAGAGAAAAAAAAGCACATATTTAAAAGACCAAATATCGACGAATCCTCGTATTTACCAAGACTCGTACACGTTTGAATGTTCGAATTTAACCGTGCACGTATGTAGATGGTGTGTGTACCAACGATCGTTTCGAATAACTTCGTGAAAAGGTACGGAAACGAGGCAAGCTAGGCTAGGAAGGAGCAAGTACAACTACTACCACTACCAATAGGATCGATCCGAGAAGATGAAGAAAATTCCTCGAACGATTCGATAAACGGAATTTGCCGAGTAAGTTCTTCCCACGCCCGGAATAAATTAGGTCGCCTCCTATATCCTCCTTCTAACCCCCGTCCAACTTTAACCCTTTATAGGAAATACTACCAAGACATTTATACTTTTTTTTTCTATTTTTTCTTAAACCCGTATGCGAATAAACGAAAGAAATTGTAAAAAATAGAAAAAAAATATGCGAAACAAATAATTAGTATAATTTTGATATAAATATGATTTATAATTATTAGAGTTTTTTTTTTTATTATTTAAAAGTAATTTCATTTTTTTAAGAGTAATTAAAAAAGGATTTGTAAATAATCGCAAACGTTAGAGTATTTGACCAAATTCTCAGATATTTAACATCCACTGGTGCCATTATTTTTGCCTTAATTTCATTCAACTGGAATTAGGCAACAATTGCGTACCTTTTTTCAAATCCAAATTTCTAAAAGCAATTGTAACCCCTGACATTTGTTCAACACATTCTTGCGTCACGTTTAAAATGTCTATTGCTAGATCCTTAAAATAATTTTGAAGTTTAAATTAAGGATTAATATCATGGTGTAATAGTGATTAACAAAATTATATCATATCATATAAATATCAAATAATTTGACTATTAAAATCATATTAACACTTTATTTAAGTGTACTTAAAAGAAGAAGAACAAAAAAATACAAAACAAAAAAATAATAAAAATTTATTCACTTTCGAGTAATCATTATTATCAAAATGATAATAGAAAGAATAAATGTATTACTACGCGTGTTTCATAATATAATATAAGTGTTCTGAGAAAAAGACGAGCTTGTCGAATTTTTCTCAAGAAAATTTTTCGATCGTTCTTTCCTGTCAAAGAGACAGAGAGAAAAAGAGATGAAAAAAGAAAAGAAAAGAAAATAGAAATAGGATAAAAGCGTTTCTCTTCTGCGACATCGTCGAGTTTCGTTGAAAATGTAACGTCGACAAGAGCCTCGTAAAATTCCTGTCACCGTATCGCGCGTCAAACGCAGTCGAACGCATACGGAACCGAAGGGCCGCAGGCGGTCGATTAATCTCTCCGCGAGCTGAAAGCCTTTGGGGAAAAAAAACAAGAGGGGTATAAGGGATTAGAAGAGGAAAAAGAATAAGAAGAAAAATATATGTGTGACATAGGATATATATATATAAAGAAAAATATGAGAGAGATAGAAATAATAATAATTAATACGACAAATGTGTAATTCGCGATTAAATGTTAATTGGAAATACATATTTTTATATTTGTTTAATATACGAATATTTGTTATATTATATTGAAGAATGATTTAAAAAATTAAATCGGGTATTTGTACCTATGTAAGTTATATAATTATGCTTATATCGCGACTCGATAAACAAATGTATTATTTTATTTAATAATTCGCTATTTTGTATGCAATAATATATATTATATAATAAATTATAATAATTAATTATATATATATATTAATTTAATATATTATATTATATGAATTATATATATTTAAAGTATATTCTATATATGCATTAAATATTCTCATAATTGCTACCAGACATAGTATTGTCGTCGTTAGTTAACTCATAAATTATATCCATGGAGAAGTTAAAAGAAAAAGTTGAAGTAAGGGTTTGAATAAGGAAGACGATTCAAAGTAAGAAAAAGAAAATCTAAAGTAAAAAAGAGAGAATTAAAGTAAGGAGATATAAAAAAGAAAAAAGAAAGTAGTTTAGACTCTGTTCGTCTCTTTTCTATAAATTAAAAGAAGTAAACTAAAGAAAGAAGAGAAAGAAATAAACGAAACGAAATGAGAATAAGATAAAGAAACAAAACAAAACAAAAAAAAGAAATAGAGAGAGAGAGAGAGAGAGAGAAAAGAAAATGACTGGAAAGAGGCTAGGTGTTGAAAACGGCGTGTAATTTGCAGAAAATTAGTTCTTTTGAGCGAGTCTAAGAGAGAAAAAGAAAAATAGGAGGAGGGTGGAAGAAGAAGAAGAAAAAGAAGAAGAAGAAGGGTGGTTTCAAACGCCTGAAGCACCTCGCCCCTTAACCCACATTCTGACGTCACTGTCAAGTTTCCACGTGATTGTACTTGCGTTTATGATTGCAACACGCCGTCTCGTGCACACGATTGTTGCATCCGGATGAGATTGGAGAAGATGAGAAATAACAAGAAAGATAGAAAGAGAAAAAGAGAGGACGTTGTACTTTAGCAGGTAATTAGAAAATCATCTCGCGTTTTGCATCTGCGCGAGCCACGAGAAATACAAAGTCGTTGTCGTCGTCGTTCGTGATTCCTTCGAGACGATAATGGTTCGCTGGAGAAGACCACGATGGGAGTGTGTATGAAGGCATTTCCATATTAGAAATCGTCGGAGCACCAACGAACGACGACTACGCCGATTAAATGCAAATGCTTTAGCTCTACGCAAAGAGTACACTTTAAATCTTTAATGATGAGTCATATATACAATCGTGATTTGTAGTAGGTACTATTTTTCTTATAAAAAAAAAAAAAAAAAGAAATAAATAAATATCTCGAGGTAAGTATTACTTATCCGACTTTTCAATGTCTTACTTTTCTCTCTCTCTCCGCCATTTTGGTGAACCTGTTGTTTTTTTTTTTCTTTTTTATTTACCATAACACGAACGAAAATAGAAATGTATCTGAATATAGAATAAGAATAAGAGGAATTAACAAAATTGTCGATTAAGATTTGATTCGTTTTATTTATATTTTTCAAATATTTTTATCGTCCGCCATGTTTGAACGAACATTGATATCAAAAGGAAGAGGTATGATAATATAATTGACAATATAATCGAAGAAAACAAAAGGAGAGAAATAATGAACAAATAAATATATATTGTCATTGGCAATTTATTTCAAACGACGAAATAATTTCCAATTGTTATTTAGACCACCACACACGTTTTTGTGTATAGATTTATACATGAATTCATCCGTACCGATTAAACGAATTAATTCGTTCGTTCGTTCAGAATAAGACGTTTCGACGTGAACGAATAAAAAGGTGTTGAGGAAAGATGTTACGTGTAAAAAAAAAATAAAAAAGAAAATGTGTACGTGTGTGTGTGTGTAAAAGAGAAAGAGAAAGAGAAAGAGAAAGAGAAAGAGAAAGAGAGAGAGAGAGAGAGAGATAGAGATAAAGATAAAGAAAAGAAGAATAAGTCGAATTGTATATAACGCGACGTATCATTATCATAAATAAAAGTCGAGGAAGTTAATTCTACCATTCGGTCGAATTCCTTGGAGGACGATAATTTATGTCGACTTTTGCCGCGGGCACTCGCGTCAACTTCTCTTTTTATCTTTTTACTTTGCAAAAGAAAGAGTAAATGAGAGAGAGAGAGAGAGAGAGAGAGAGATAGAGATAGAGAGAGTGAGAGGGAGAGAGAGAAAAAATGATATACAGTGTGTACGATATATCGACCGGTTAGAAATAGCCTTACAGGTCACACGCAAGATTTTACATAAACCATTATCGACCCTACACCGAAACGGATTCAACATTATACTGTACATATATTACATCTATTGTAATATTCATTATCGTAAAAAAGAAAAGAAAAAAAAAGAAAAATCGTGCCACATGATCGACCAACACTTTCAAGAAGAAGAAAAACTTTTCTTTCTTTATTTCCATAGAACTGACCTGTAATAAATATTTTTTTCTATTTCCCCTCAACCATCCCTTCTTTTTCATTGATAAGAAAAGAAATAAAAGTTCAAAATAGTTTTAGTCGTTAGAGGTATCGCGTAAAATAAAAGAAACTAAATTAAAATAACTTTAATGGCGTAAGTTTTGGACATGTATTTTCTATTGAAAATAAAAAAAGAACCAACTGGTGGATTTAAAATATAAGAGAAAGAGAGAGAGAGAGAAAGAGAGAGAGAGAGAGAGAGAGAGAGAGAGAAAAGTGAAACAATGAAATAACAGATTCGAGAGATTCTAGTCCGAAAACTACGAGAGAATTTCACCTATCGGGTTATCATCATGTATACTTGTGTGTATGTGTATGTCTGTTTATATGTATATGCATATATGAAATCCTGTTTCAGGAAGATGCTTTGTTGAGCCAACAAAGAAAATTCACTCTCCAATCCTTCTTTTATTATAATATGTTCACAAAGTTGAGACACAAGAAAGATGAACAAAATATTTACTAACTGAAAACGTGGCAGATACAATAGACTCTCCAGTTATTGGCTAGCGAACTATAATCAATTACTGTAATAATAAATTAACATTGTTTATTATTAGGATTTGCTTCGACTGTATTACAGTACATATTGTGTATCACAATACATGTAAATTACGAATAAGCTTTCGTCCTGATCACGTTCCAATTACGTGCATTTGTTTACTGCTTTCAGTAATTTCGACAACATAGAACAATGGTGCCAAACTTATGTAGAAACATTTCAAATAGACTGAACAGAAAATTCATAATACGAACTGTAATTCTTCAATTTCGGTCTTTCTACGGTAACATATACGTGTTAAAAATAAATTTGATTACTAAAATTTATAAGCAAGCTCAAACATACTATGCTAAATTCATTTTTAGATATTGATTACATAATTTAATGTTATCTGATCATTTCAAATTTCAAAAATACGAGAATTATGATATACTTAAGCAAAGAACCGATAAAAGTTAAATGATCTCTCTTACAATTAATAGGAAGAGCTTTTTTTAAAAGAAAAAAAGCTTAAAAATATTAATATCTTTGTCCTTTCTTTCTCTCTTACAACGACATCGTCCACATAGGCCAAGCTTTCATGGAATTTCATAAACTTTTGTCGTCTGGAAAGTTAGGAAACTGGACATGAATAGAAATCGCGTTCTTATTTTATTGCTCTCTCTCTCTCTCTCTCCCTTTTTCTTTCTTGTGTTCTCTTCGGAAAAATTTACGGGGTTAAAAGCAAAAGATGGCGATAAGACACGTTTCATGTACGCGAAACCTATGAATACCGTCAAATATTACAATCCAAAGCCGTCTTTTCACGTCGTCATCGTACGCAATATAAAGCTCGAAAAAGTGCGAAACAACATGCCTAAGTAGAACTAGAACTAGAACTAGAGCTATTACTATTTCTTTTTTTTTCTCGGATTCTCTTAGGTATTAAATACGTTTGTGAGATATTGATCGAAGAAAATACGCGTGTATGTATTTATATATTTAAATGTAAATGTGTGTTACTTACTCACATGAAAAAAGCACCTTGATTATGCACGAGAAATCCACCCCTTTATTCATTGAAGAAATCACTCTTGAAATGTCACGTTAATATGTTTCAAGACTTCTTAGAAATAATTCTATGATGTGATATACCTATGTGTGTATATCAGTCGTTTTACTGAAAATATTTCACATATTTCTTTTCGTATACGAAAAGAATTCAATCCTCTTTCGTTCTAACATAACGGACACGATGAAAAAGTGTCGAGATTTCGTTTCGTTCCACGAACTAGGCATTCGAATGTAAACATTTCGATACTGGCAATTTGCTTCCAGGTGTTTCCTCGAATTAATTCTCTATATTGCACGTCCTATTCAATTTCCCAACGAGTAATATTGAAATGTTCAATATTATATATCTATAATATTATATATATATACATAATATACAAATATTTATTAGAGAAAATTAATCTAATACTTTACTATTATCAATTTATTTATTAATCTATATCACAATATTGATTTTCTGTGTCAATGCAATATTTTATATTAACTTTTATATTTATTCTTATTTTATATATTTAATTAACAATTTTTCATTGAAATTATACGAATTAAAAATACGTGTAATGATAGAAATTATTTCTAATGTTTATATAATTGTAATAAATATTATTTAAAAATGTATATATAGAGATAAGATACTTGCATTCCTTTTACTGAATTAATTGAATACACACAATTTCGAGTAGAATGATAAATTTTGATAGTTCGAGCCTAACAAACGTTCCCAGGATCCTGCCATGGTTTTTGTCGTGTTCTCGAACTTCCAAAGGGCGACGCTGAAGATGCTCGTGCGAGATTGCATTTCTTGCGGACATGACTTAATTGCCTTAAGAAAGAGAAAGAGGGGAAAAGAGAGAGAGAGAGAGAGAGAGAGAGAGAGAGAGAGATTGCCTAACCAGTAAATAGCTGTGGTATGTATGTGTGTGCATATATGTATGCATGCAAATACACAACAAAATCATCAGTGTGCGAAACATTTGAGGAATTTATGGTGGAAGTGAGACTACATTTCGTCTTCGAGACTCGAATGAAAAAAAATTCTTCTTCGACGATTATCCGAAAAATTAAACATTCCTTCGCTCAATCCAATGTTGTAAATAATTTAACGAAATATTCTATTTTTTTTTTTTATTACAATTCAATTAACTTTCTTCGGGAAAAATTTTGGTAAAATTAACAACAATTGAAATTAATATTTTTATTCATATTGACATAGCGCAATTCAATGAAAAAAAAAAAAGAAAAATTTCGTTGAAAACAATAAACATTACGACGAAAGTAATGTACATTTAAAAACAGAATTATATGTACACGTGTTAAGAATCATCGAAAAGATATTAAATATTTAATTTACCAATAGGGAAAAGAAAATAATTAATAAAATGTTTGTCCAAGTTTAGATCTTGAATGAAATACTAAATATTATTATAAAAAAAAACAAAAAAGATATTTATATATAAATTTGACGTTTTTACGATCGTAGATTGAAAACAATAAGAAAAAGGATCAAAAGATCGAGGAAACTTTCCGATTCGTCATAAGGAAAAATGATTTGACTTCGTTTTCTCTTATCGAGTTCCATTCCAGCCCCGTAACGATGATTCATCTCCGGTCACAATGGCTCGTGCATCGTGTTCCTCATGGAGATAGGTTCGATGAATCATGCGAATTCAAACTTTCCGATCGGCTATCTCTCATCAATGCAAACGAATTAGTTTGATGGAAATAAGAGGATCAACATTTGCATGAGCTTTTGAAAAATCGATGGCGGGACGTAACAGGAAAATTTTCATTTCGATGAACCTTTTTACACGTCACTCTGACTAAACACGATATTGCCTATGTGTTTTATCGTGGTCCGGAGAGAAAATTTCATTAAAATGTTATTCACGAAAAAAAAAAAAAAAAAAGAGAAGAGAAAAGAAAAGAGAAGAAAAAAAGATGGAAAAAAAGAGAAAATATTTTATATCAAATATAGGAATAAAGAATTTTGCTTTTATAAACGCATTAACTTTAATTATATTCCATTAATACAACGATCCTAACTGATAATTATTAGAAAAAAAGGAAAAAAATAATTATATATTATTTTATAAATAATATCTTAAACGTACCTTCGAAGTTTCGATCATTTATAATTCAGATTTATTAGAATTAGAATTGCAATTAGTAAACTAGAATTTTGGGTTGTCTTTTGAGAATGTTACTGACGTTAATTTCAAATCCGACCTCCGTAGGACATATCAGTAATTAAACGATTAATCATGTGCATTCATAATCTCGCGAGCAGCAGGCTTCGAGGAGAAACAGAACACTCAAATGTCAAGGACAGTCTGGTAACAGTAAACCGGACCTATTCAGGGAACGTTGATCTACACTGTCGGACAGATTATTCATGTGCAACAATAGTAAATTATAAATTAATAATAATTTTTTGTTTTCCAGCAAATATAAAACACAATATTTCTTGATTTTGAATTGACATGAATTTTTGTTGAACATCAAAAATATTTCTAAAATGAAACTCCTTGTACGCGTGAGCATTATAAATTATGCATTCATAAAATACCTAAAGGGCATCCCAAAAGGTTTGACCATACTTCGAAGAAATTTCAGAAGCGTACCGAGGGTATTTTCCTTTTATTTTATATTTCTCTTATTTGTTTTTCTTAAGTTCTGTTTGAACTCTCATAGTATATCCTATCTAAGTAGTAGTACGTGTACCATACTTTGAAGAACACTGATCTAAGCGAACGTGCTAAGCAAGAGATCGCCTGAAGGAAATCCAGTGGTTCTTGGATCGGGCCAGTTTACGTTAGCAGATGGTACACAATCAGCGAACTAGAGAGCCTGTACAAATACGCGAAATCCCAACGAAGGAAAACGGAATTCATCCTGTCCATGTCTGGTTTGGAGGATGTATGTACCGGAAAGACCAATAGATATTTCAAAACCGCACAAACCGCAAATCGCAAATTTTCCTTCTATCGGATAATCATGTGAATTGAAACACGAAAGAATAGAATTTTATCTCATTACTCGAATAAATATATTGATTCGTATTTTGTATTAGATAAATCAATAATAGCTTGAATTCAAATAATTTACTACAAATAGAAAAGAATTTTTTTTTAATTGTACACACACAATTTTAGATAAATAAAAAATTCATTTGTTTCGTGTTATTTTTATGTAAATAATTATTTAATATAATTTTCCCCAACAAATTGATTATTATAAACAAAATGAATATTTATTTCTTACCAAAGAACTAATGAACTTTTCTTATGAGCAAGAAATGCAATAAAAGAAAAAATCGAAGGTCGTGTAGGGGTTGGAAGGTAGAATCTATGGAAAGGGGTAGGATCAAGATCGACCTAAGTGTTTTACGTGTGCATTTCGATGCACGAGAGGGTAGCAAACACGTGCATGCAATGTTCGGAACACGTGTCACCAGAAAGTGCGAGAGATTACAAACAGCACGCACGGTTATAATCGTTCGAGTGTACTCGACGGATACGGTCTTTGGGACAGTAGCTTTAAATTTATCCATCGTAATAGAAACAACCAACTTTCAAAGTAGAATAACTGTAAAAAAAAGAAAAAAAAAAGAATTACGAATGAAGTATTTACGAACTCTATTTTTCAAAATGTTTAAATCATAGATTAATTGATTTGATTTAAGTGATGAACCCACTGTGTTGATTTATCACGAACAAAGATCAATTATCATAGAAGTATAAACACTCGTCGAACGATCATTGCGAATGAATTTTGTGAATAGAAATTGGATAATCTCTGTACGATATTATTGTTATAAATTCGAAACCAGCATGTCAAGTGAATCGTAAATTTGATAGAACACGAAAGAGAATGTCGAATAACGTAACAATACAATTTGTTTCAATGATTCCATTTGACGTAGCAACAACGATTACAATTTCTTTATTAGTTTTTCTATTTTGATTTTGTTTTTTTTTTGTTTTTATATCAAATGTCTATTCATCGCATCCTACACATAGCCTAGAGAAAAATATATTTCAAGTTAAGAATTAATACTTTTCTGTGTCAGCCAGTCTCCCCCCACTCTCTTTCTTTTTTTCTTTTATTCTTGTTTTTTCTCTATTTCGTACATTTTCATCGAAAAGACTCGTGGAAGAGAAGAAGTAAAAATATAGTAGTCGTGGAAAACGTGACGAGGAAAGAATGAATGACTAGATAAATGAAAAAGAGAGAAAGAGAAAGAGAAAGAAAAAAAAAAAGTAACGCGTATGCATATGACTGCTGTACGTCGAGATGCACTTTTTAAAGGCGAGAGGAATACAATTCGTGCATAAAACATCCATAGTTGGAACACCTAAAGCGGCACGTTTCTATCTAGCATTGAAAAAAAAGAATTGAAAAAACGAAAAAACCAAAGAGTCGTAAGCAAAAATATATATGTCGAGAAATTCGATTTTTCTGTCCTACATTTCTCTGTCCGAGTTAAATAAAAAAAGGAAATAAAAAAAAAAAATAAAAAAAAGGAAATAAAAAAAATAAATAAAAATCTAAAATGACGTCGAACTGAACTTTTATGCATGATGGTAAAAAAATTAGGTCAAGAACATTCGCACCGGTCGTCTTCCATCTTTTAACGAGACGCAATGAAATAAAATTAAAATTAAAATAAAAACCTAATCACATTTTTTATTTCAATATGTGCCAGTAATTATAACAGTAAACTAACATTAATTGTAAGTCGAAAAATTGGAAAAATCAATTTTATGATTTACTCGGATATGAAAATTAT
>NW_014569586.1:321818-397758 GCF_001313835.1 Polistes canadensis
ATATGATTTATATTATAAAATAAATTTGTATAATTTTATTACTTAAACATCATTATATTACAATTATTAACACATATATAAAAAAGAAACGAATAAAAAAATATGAATCTTCATTGCCATTATTATGCATATGTACACTTGCATTTATTACAAATGAAAAAAACTCCGACGCAATACAAATATTTATTGTATTTTAACATTTTAAGAATATAACGTGTTAAATGAAACAACGTTCGTTATAATTAGAAGATAAAGAAGGCAAGAATGAGTGAGTGAGTGAGTGAGTGAGTGAATGAGTGAGTGAGCGTGTCTTACTTTTTGTTTAAATAACTGGTGCATTTCTCGCCACGTTAACACCATTGAAAATCGATAGGGGGTGTCAGATGTGAACGTTAATGGAACGAGAAGGAGAGAAATATATATAGATCTAAATGCGTTCGAGTGAAACGTCATACTATTTCATAGACAGAATACAAGGGTGTATGACGGAAAGAAAGAGAGAGAGAGAGAGAGAGAGAGAAAGTTGTCATTCGCGGGTGAGTAACTAAATAGTATATAAATCTCGTCATGATGGAAGTAGTATCCATTCGTGTTACATCACAAAAGTCGATATTATATTGAGAAAAGCAGTCAGCGAGAAAGGGGGAAGGGACAAATCGAATTCTCTGATATAGAGTGAGTTGATTCGAACATTCCATACTAAGTAACTTTTAAATAAGCTCTTATATTTATATTATAAAATATTATATATATTTTAAACAATAAGGTTTAAAATTGCTTTTATAAAGAAATAATAATACAAAATTTTGTTTCATAATGAATATTACATTAACGAGCGCGGTGTCAACTACGTTAAAAAAAATAACCAAGTAAACTGTTTTTATTTTATTCAAAAAAAAAAACAAAAATAACAGAAGAAATAGAGTTTTCGACGATCGTATATGATAGTTTTATAGTGATTCGCATGATTTCTTTTATGCAGTAATGATTTAAAGAAGGATAAAATCAAATTTCTGATAATGAATTAAACGTTTAAAGAAGATTTTTTGATGATTTGGAGAAGCCCGTTAAATAGTTAAAAAAAAAAAACAATGAATTGTTTTAATAAGGATTTATTGAAATATTAATAAACTTGTTAAAAGAATAATACTAATGGCATATGCTGATTGGACAGTGGTGCAAAATAAATAACTGCAAATATTTGAACATTTTTTAAAATAGAATAAACTTTTCCATACTGATTAAGCAAAAAAAAATAGAAAAAAAAAAAAAAAGAATTTGCAATTGAAAATACAGATATTTATTGTGATAAATGTAAATAATACAAATTCAATGAAATGTTATTAAATTACAATAAATAATTAATCAAATATTTCTACGATTTATACGGTACGCGTGTGTATACGTATACGTATAATAAACATTTCAACAAAATTCTTCGATAAGAGCTAATCGAAAATAACGATGAACGTTGGATAAAAAGTCGGAGGTAAAAAATAAAAGGAGAAAATATTTCGTGGTGCCTATGGCGAGTAAACAAGAAAAAGAGGGAACACAACCTTACTTTCCAATAATTTCAGGTACCGAGAGAGAGAGAGAGATGCCGTAATGAAATGAGTAGGATAAAGAGGAGGATAAATATAAGGAAGAAGAGAAAGAGGAAGAGAAGGTGGAAAAGCCGATCGTAAAAGCAACACGACAAATAACTTTGGCAGTGTTGGTAGTGATGGTGTTATCGGCGCGTAATGTGCATTCTAACGAACTAGAAACGCCAACGGCTAATCTGCATATCGGATTATTACCCAGCGAGCACGTATCGTTCCGATGAAAATAATGCAAGGTTAATCGTTGCGACATGTTTGACAGAGATCCCAACTAAAATCGAAAAAATTTCACTCGAATTTATGTACTTTTTTTATGATATATATATATATATGTATGCATTTTTATTTTTATTTGAATGACTTAATATAATAACTCGCGTATGTATTATACAAATTCATTATGATCAACTATGAATAAAGAGAGAGAGATAGAGAGAGAGAGAGTTTAAATAATTTAACGAAAAATACATAAATAATACTTTATGAATTTTAACGAATGAAATTAAATTAATTTCAAAATAAATTTCTCTCGTAGGTAATATATATTATTTGTAGTTTTTTGTTTGGTTATCACGTTGTTTATTGCTACGTGCAATATAATTTTACTTACGCAAGGAGATATTTTTCGAAGGAATATACGCGAAGCTTGTTGATAATTCGAAAAAAGAAGGGAAAATAAAACGGAAGAAATAAAGAAAGATTAAAGATAAAAATATATCAGGGGTATACAGAGATACGAGAAAAAAAGTAAGAGAGAGAGAGAAGAGAGGAAAAATAAAAACAAATGACAAAAATAAAGGACGTTGCATTCTACTACTTATACACCGAGATACTTTCACAAGAGAATTAATTGCTTTTCATTTTAATTATCTTGTACTCAGTTTACCGATTGCACATTTTAAACATCTGCATGGTCTCTCTCGGTTCACCTAATCAATGATTAATTAAACAATTAGAAATGTGTCATTCGTTGTTACTTAACCACCCCATTCTACATTTGCATTTTCCTATTTAAGCTTATCTACCAAGAGTATCTTATTTGATCTTAAACCTAAAAAAAAAGGAAGATAAATCTCCCTCCTCCATCGATTTTAACGTGTTATAGTAAAAAGTTTATTAAGATTAAATATTTACCGATAATTATGATAATATAAACTAATTGTAAGTAAAATTAAATTATATGATTTAGTATTATTATTATTATTATTATTATATAAATCATCTAACCCATCGTTTCTCAAACTATGGTACATGTACCATTAATAGTACATTACGTTATTTTCGGTGATACAATTTTTACACGAAATAATTAAATAAATGTTGAGAAAGATGTATTTTAATATTGTGACATATTTCACACACACACATTTACGAATATAATTAAATAATATAAATTAGATATCTTTTATTTGTTGATTATACACACTTCTTTTAGAATGTATTGATTTTTAATCGGAATATGTTTTTTATGGTGATACATATAATTTTTTGATTTTTATTTACGTGGTACAAACTTTCAAAAGTTTGAAAACCACTAATCTAACCAATTTGAACTCTTTGAATTCTTTTTTGACTTATTGTTAATTCATTGCTATAATTATTATCGACCCACATTTAATTTTAAAATGAATAAATATAAGTTACATACAAAATTTTACTTAGAATTTGTTCGATCAATTTATTTGCAGTAATTGTTAAAAACAAATCGTAAACGAACCGAGTCCCGAGTAAAACTTTGAACAGAAATGAAACATTTTATTTTTATCAAAAGTTATAACAAGCAAACAGTTTTTGAAATGGTGATTGCATAAAACACTTGCGGCGGTTGTGTCCTGTCTAAAAACAACGCGGTGATTAAATGGCTTGAACGAGCGCGCGCGCGCACACACACCATCACTTTCCCTGATGGGTTGGTTGGTTGGTTGGTTGGTTGGTTGGTTGGTTGGTTAGAGAAGACTTATGAAATGGCAAAGTTCAATTATTTTGCATACGCAAACAAATGATTCGAACACGAACGAGTAATGTTCCAAATTGCAATTGCAATTGTAATTAAAAAAATAAAAAATAAAAAAATCAATACACGAAACAGATAGAAAATGGCAAGAGGGCGAACCACTCGATGAACGATAAGTGAACTGATAAGACAATGAAGTATTCCAACGATGAATAAAAAAGATACAAGATATTTTTTAAAAAAGAAAAAAATATATGTCGATCGATATTCCTCGATATTTTTCAATTTATTTTCTTTTTTCTTCCCTTCAAGGTTTTCCACGCGTAATAATTAATATTTCTGCGCGATACTATATACGAGCACTTTTTTTTTTTTTCATATTAATCGTATATTAATATATTTCTTATCTCGAGTATGAATTATTATTTACATGATCGTAAATGAATGATAAAAATAATTTCATACAGAATAAATGATTTTTAACCTGAACAATAGACAATTTATCAATGTATTCAACAAATTAGTCTCGTTTATCATAATTATCTGAAATATTCATAGACTGATCGTAGTAGATGCATTTTCCTTTATAAAAACCATCTTCATATTTCGAGAATATTTGTCGAATATTACATTAAATGTAAAATGATCAACGTTATATAGTTCATGCTATTAAAATGAATATGTATGTGTGTGTTAAAGAAGGAGACGAATATAGAAGCGGTAAATGTTTTTACTGCACAACATCGTTTGCATGCAACGTTGAACGCATCAACGAGTCTCGGCGAAATTTAACGAGAATAACCGACCCAGCTTGAAGGGAGAAAGGTGTATGGGAAATACCTAAGTTCGTTTATCAGTATCGATAATGCATTATGGCACATTTATAATGTCATAATGGAGTCAATCAGAGCGAGAAAGGAAATCGCTACGAAAATACTAACTCGGGTGTATGTGTGTGTGTGTGTGTGTGTGTGTGTGCGTATGTGTATTTAAATACACATACATTAAACGACCTTTTTTTTCTTAAATACAAATACAAATGCAAACCTTATCGCAAAAATGATTTTGTATAAAATAAATATCGATAGAGATGAAATGTTCCTAATTTTTGCGAATCCTGTGTTCATGTAAATCTTATATAGTTAACTCACTGGGGTTGAATCAACAAATTGATTAAAACGAAATCAAAAATTACGTTCATCACGGTTCGTGCGCAATTGCGAAAATTGTTGTTTTAAAATTTCAGCCTGATCGCGAGTACATTTTCAAAATGGTGGAAAAAATTAAACGATAAAACATTGGAAGGGTTTTGTGATTCGGCACGTATACATTACGTATATATATATCTTTCGAAATTGAGTAGGGAGGAAAAAGGAAGGAAAGAGAAAAAGGATAAAACAAAAAAAAAATGGCGAAAAAAATAAACGAGAAAGATATATAGAAGAGAAAGGAAATTCGGGTATCTGGTGAACAGCGAACTACCCGGGCAGGTGTCTCGCAGTGATTGCAACGTCGTTCTCTTTCATCGTTCTCCGGTTTATTGTTGAGCAACCCAGCATGAAAGTTTACTCGACTTGAAATAATCGTCTATTAACGATTGAGAATGAGAGAGAGAGAGAGAGAGAGAGAAAGAGAGAGAAAGAGATAGAAAAAGAAAAAGAGATGGAAAGATAGAAAAGTAGCGAGCGAAAAAATGGAAATTCACGGAGACGGAAGTGTTTTCATTGGTCCGTGGACGACCGATAACAATGGCAGTGATGTTGTTATGCAATCCTGACGGAGAAGACAGGTTCTAGCGATGCGTGTAATCACCGAAAATGTGAAAGAAACATTTACCGGCGAGGCAGAAACGCATTTATTCGTTCGTTCGTTCGTTCGTTCGTTCATTTTGTTTGTTCGTTTTAAAATAAAACTTGCAAAAAGAAAAATATCGTTGAGATAGAAAGATAGAAAAAAAAAAACAAAAAAAAAAAACAAAAAAAAGTAAAAAGATAATAATATTTAATCTTTATATATATTAGTTATAATTAATATACATAGTATCTAGAATAGAAATAATGTCAGTGTCCGCTTAATTCTATTCTTAAATAATGAACGAGCATAAACTTTACACTGTATGGCATTCTCGCCAAATATAGAATACGATGGTTCGATTGATAAAACTATAGAAATAAAAAGAGAGAAAGAGAATATAAAGAGTGTATATATCGACCGGAAAGTAAAGTTCGACGTACTTTCAGTGAGGATGGAAAAGCGCATCGAGAAATCAACGACTAGAAACACCATTTATTTCTAGGTTCATCGGGGAAAAATATGATGCGACACGTTAGAATGAAAATGTACGTAAAATTGCTAAAAGGAATTATGAAAGCTCGCTTGTTCGTTCGTTCGTTTTCTTTCCAAGGTACGTTAAATAAAATGGAGATATGCAAGGTGTTTTCTAAATAAAAAAAAAAAAAAAGAAAGAAAAAAGGGGAATGAAATAGAGAAGAGAGTTTGCAAAACGATTCGAGAGTGTTCCTGTTCAACACAATGGCAAACGTGCTACCAGATGAGAGAGCGAAATAAAGAAATAAATAAATACAAAAAAAAATGAAAGAAAGAAAGAAAGAAAGAAAGAAATAAATAAATAAAGAGGTAGAAAGAGAAAAAAAAATACGTCGAGATTCTATTGCGTGTATGAAGAGTAAAAGGAGAAATAAATGAGAGAAGGGATGAGGCGGAGCGATCAGTAAACAGGTTTCCTGCGAGTTCTGCAGAGAACTGTGCTATTGTGCGACGATTTAAAACGCTTCCCTCTTTTTCGTCGATCGGTATTTCAACAATTACGTTTAAAACTTCTCTACCCCCCCCACCCACCACCCACCACCCTCAACCCCACCCCAGCCCCGTTTTAGCTATCGGGAAAAATTCGAGTTAAGAAAGTTTACTTTTTTTTTTCCTCTTTCTTTCTTTCTCTCTTCCTCTCTCTCATTCTCATTCTCCTTCTCCTTCTCTTTCTATCGAAGATTAAAGAAAAGTAAGTAAGTAAAGTGTAAATGTAAGTGTGTAAGTACAACAACTTCGGTTCGAGTTAGAAAAGTTCGATTTAGAGTTAGAATTTCTAAGCCAATTTCAACGATATACAATGTCGGTTTCATTTCGTGCTACAGAATACTACTGTCGATAGAAACATTTCTAATAATTCTTCGAATTTATCTGACACGTTAGAAATAACAATACAAATTTATTAACTCTCAAATTACAATAATAATAATAATAATTTGCTGTTGTGATATATTTTTTAATTTCAGGAACGTGTTAACACATTTGCGACTGACATTTAATCGAATACGACAGCATATATTAGCTACAAATATAAAACACATTATTAAATTGAGAAATAATATTACGATTAAATAGATTTAACACAAGAACGTAAGATAAAAATGAAATATTTAACAATCAAGGAAATTGAACGAACGAATTAACAATTAAAATGAAATATATAACAACGTAGGACAATATTTTAAAGAAAGAAAATATTCATTTAGAGTTAATAAAATATTGTGATAACATTTTTGAATTTTAAAGTTAGTCGACAGAGAAAACTATAAAAAAAATTCGATATATGGTCAGAGGGTTCTTCTTTGTTAGAGGGTAGAATAGAGATACCGAGTCAAAATGATTATATAAGACTGTTATATCACTTGATCGAGTGGATAAAAGCGGCAAATATAAAAGAGATATATAAAAAAAAAAAAAAAAAAAAAAAAAAAAAAGAAAGAAAAATAAGTGATAGGTGGTAGATAGGCGTGGAAATATCTCTACCACCGACACATAAACGCGATCATCGATGGGTCGGTCCGATCCATCGTATAAACTATAATTTAATGCACAGATATATACCAGACAAACAGCTCACCGTGCAAGCACAAAAACGAGTGTGCGCCATTTTCTTGTAATTTAAAATATGCTGGCCGTGTAAACGATAGCCTCTACTCGCTTTTCTCTTCTCAATGCAGCACAGCAGTATAACACACACGTATGTGTGTGTGTGTGTGCAACGAAACCCCCTTGTTCAAAACTCTCTTCCATCTTTTTTCTTCTCTTCTTATATTCTTCTTCTTCTACTACTACCTCAGTTACCATAGTTCTCAAGTTTCATAAGGCGACGCAAGAATACGTGAAAAGAGGGAAGAGCCAGCAAAATTTTTGCATTCCAACGAAAGGAAGAAAAAAAATGAGAGAGAGAGAGAGAGGGAGAAAATATAGAAAACCGCAAGATCCTCTTATATTCTATGCGAGGAGAGATCGTGCTTTCCCTTGACTAAGATAAAACACAGTATCAACAAAATTGTGTTGAAATAATCAAATAAAATGAATGTACATTCGTAATTGTAATAATAACGTTAATAATACTCATTCGTAATAACTATAATAATATCTATAAGATAATGTTTATCTATAAAATGCCAATAAAATTGTTAAGTAATGATCAAATAAAATTAGTATGTATCCGTATGATGATGATAATGATAATGATAATAATAATAATAATAATAATAATAATAATATTGATGATGAGAATGATAATAATAATATAGATTACAATCATTCCCAATTTGCATAATAATAATAATAATAATGAAATGTTCTCTTCTGTCGTAATATCAATGCTGATATAACTATAGCATAATTGAAAAAGAAAATAGTTAATTTTTTTATATTCATTTAATTATAGATAAGTATTCTTCGAAATATCGCACGACAAGACACAAAGTCGTTAAAAATGAGGTCGCGCGGCAGGAGATTATTAAAAAAAATAATTATATATATATAAAAAGAAAATAAAAAAGAATAAAAATAACTTTCGAACAATTCGTAACGAAACTTTACGTCGTCGTACGAAAGTAAGTACGACCGTATTTACTTGTATGCATAGCCATATATCAAGAGCGCCGATACAAAATTTAAACGAAGAAGAACTCGAGAGAAGAGTGGAGTGGATCTCGCATACCTGCGGAGCAGGTGTACCATCGAAGACCGGCTTTTCGTTCTCTTTCCTTTCTTACTACCCCACGCACCCACACATTCTCTCCTTCTCTCGACACACACACGTACACAAATATATATATATAACATTGTATACACGCACATGCACACGCATACATTCCTATAGAATGGTTCCTAAAGATTTTCTCATCTATCTAACGTAAATATTTCTTCCGATTTACCAAATTTAATTCGATAAAGAATCAATCGATTTATGTGATCTATATTCTAATTTGATTTGAATTAATTTTCAATCTTTTTTTGTTTTTTTTTTTTTTTTTTTTTTTTTTATAGAAATTATCTACAATTGTAATGTTGTTTGTTCGAATTTAAGAATAACTTTGAAAAAAAAAAAAAAAAAAATAATTATAATAATACAACCGAATAAGGATAAACTTAAAATGAGATATAAAAAAGAAGGAATATAAAAAAATGTTTCAATTGATCTCTCCACATTAATGAGTATTCTTGCATCTCGATTAATTAGTAACAATGAATGAAGCTTTCTCTCTCTCTCTCTCTCGTTAATTTTTTTTTTTCTGTAGTATAGAGGACCTCTCTACCAATCGTTCGAATGCTTGGCCCGATGCCCGATAAAATTTACTGCATTTTAATTACGCGACCTCAGCTGGCGAGTTGCTGCTGCTATTGGTGCTGCAACTCATCGTATCCAGACGATGCAAACGTTCTTTTCAATGATCGAAAACCAATATTACTACTCAACATGTTTTCCGTATTGATTCCAATCACAGATATAAATATCAATAACAAAAAAAAAAACAGAAAAAAAAAGAAATGAATATTTTGTTCATGATGATACACCACGATATATATATATATATATATCGTCGATAGAAAAAAAATAATTAAAATCTATTTTTATTCTTTCAAAAAAAATCTTCGAATCACCTTGATGCACCCATCCCATACTTAAACCCATCTTATAATTTATTTTTCTGCATATGCGATGCATCTGGCATGAAAAACTCGTTGATACCAAAGCACCACAAGAAGCAGAGATCCCAAGAGATAAATTTATCATGGGCCCATCCTCTACTCCATTGCTAACAAACTCTTCTTCTTCGTCTTCTTCTTCAACACGAACTGAAGGGTCGCCCAAATGACAAAAATAACTTCGAAGGCTGTACCGAAAGCAGTACACCGAATGCATAACCTCATCTAGATTCACCTGATCAAAGTAAAATCAAGATACCAGATAATTATATGTTATTACACTAATCAATAAATTTGTTAATTTATTTACATTAAAGAAACGATATTTTCAAAGTTTACTAACTATTATCAGAATAAATATGAAAAATTTTCTAAAATTAAGCTCATAAATTTGAAGAGACATTTTTTTTTAAATAATATATTAAGTACATATAAATAAAATATAAGAGATTTAAAAAATCGAAAGAAAAAAAAAAAAAGATTGTTATCGATACAACAGATATCGAAAAGAAAAAAAAAATATGCTGGAAGGCATAAAAAAAAGAAAAAGAAAAACGTAGGGCACGAAATCCGAAATGTCAGTGGTCGCAATTACTTTATGACGATGATTATATACAAAAAAATAAAAAAAAAAAGGGTGTTTCGGACTGTCGAAGGAAGCAGAAAACGCAGCTGCGCATAACTCAACGTATTCGTTGTGTTTTTCTGGTGTAAAAACTTTTAACCAAGAGAGTTGGACCCCTCCGAGCTGCAATTTTCTCCATATTTGCCATATGGCAGAAAAATTCTTCTTCTACCTTTACCTCTCTTTCTACCAACCAAATCGTATATCTTTTCTTTGTTAACCACAAAGTAGATATCGGTTGGAAGATCTTTTTTTACAGCTCGATTTTACAGCTTCCGAGGATCGTTTTTTTTTTTATTTTTTTTACAAAACTCCTTGGACTTCGAATTAGTTTTCAATCAAAAAAATTGTTAAATGATTTATTATTATATTTAAAATTAGCATGCACGATTAACCCCTCGTAATCATTACAAAAAAAATTAAATTTCAATTATGAGGATATCATGAATAAATAGAAAGATTTTAGATTTTAAATATATTAATAATATAAAAGTTTTCATCGGTGTATTTCATCGGTCTATTTTTTTTTTATTCCTCAAAAAGGCAAACTGCCTTTGTCCGATTCGAATGAAATATTGTTTTATTGATCAACATGCATTTCTCAAGTATGACCAATTTCGTAAATTGTCATTGTTAACCTAATATTTCTACAAATTTACTATCCTAAACATTTCCTAAAATCGCTTAAAAATTTTTCAATAAAATTACAAATACGTCAAAGCTATTATAATAATTATTTCATCAAATTATTTTAATCTATTATTAAAGAGTTTCTATATTTTATATCAATCTATCTGAGAAAAAAAGAAGGGTAGCAATTTCGACGAAAGTAGAGAAATAAAACGAAAAAAAAAAAAAGAAAAAAAAAAAGAGAAGAAGAGAACATGATTAATCGATCAAGTAAATAAAACATAGGATATGACGGTCCCTTAAAAGCTCAACATAGCCCTCGTAATAGAAACACAAAACCACAATAATAACGAAAGGGTGACCGATCCAGACGAAACATTGGGAAGCAGTGAAAGCACTAACCCCTTCTCCAAGAATGAATGAAAGAGATAGATAGATAGATAGATAGACAGACACATTGATTGAACCAATGTATAAATGTATAGATAAGTTACACATGCGTAATACATACCAGAACATATATACGTATATGTAAGCATATATGTTACCGTCATAGTCGGAAATCCGCCATTGTAAGTAATTCCTCGGCATTCTCATCAATGCAAAAAGCCTTCCGATGAAGTCGGAAACAGAAGAATTCTTACAGTTTTTCCTAAGCATTGAAAACATAATACTCGACAAAGTATTCTACGCGTAGACAAAAGAGTGTACTTTAATTTAATATAAGTTTCATTAAAATCTATTCATTTTTAGTATAAAAAATATTTACCAAATCTTTTCAAAAAAAATAGCAAAGTTGCACAATTTACAACATTGCAATCTCTGATATTGATCTGTATCTTTTGTTCTTTTTCGTATCGAAAGATACACAGGTTTAGAACGAAATGTTCTTTACCTGTATGGGTTGTTATGGGTTACGTATGGCTGTGTGTGTCTGTGCCCGAGAATGTATTCTTTTCAACGTTGTTTAAATAGTAATTTCAAAGTCTCTATAGAATATCAAAATATTATGTTCAATGCTTAGGAAAAAGTGTAAAAATTCTTCTGTTTTTGACTTCATCAGAATGCTCTTTGCATTGATGAGAATGCCGAGGAAATACTAGCAATGGCGGATTTCCAGGTTTGACGGTAACATATACAACGTTTCTCGTTCCTGCGGTTAAACTTTCTGACATGAATGCGATCATTGGCCGAGTACTACGAGAGAGAGAGAGAGAGAGAGAGAGAGGAGAGTTAGAGTAAAATTTAGCACGGGATAGACAACAAAAGGCAATATGTTCTATGTATGTGTGTCCATGTTAAAGAGAGAAAGAGAAAGAGAGAGAGAGAGAGAGAGAGAGAGAATGAGAAAAGCGTAGAAACACAAAGGGCGTCGCTGCGGCCACTGCGCCACGCCCGTCTTTTACAGTCGAGAAACCGAAGCTCGAATATAGTGCTGTTTATTGTTGGAAGTGGCTTCTTTCATACTTGACGTGACGCGAATAAGAGAGAAAAAGAAAGAAAAGAGGTACTGATTAACCTATGACCTATTCTCGTTCGAACACCGACCGATAATAATCGTACGATTATATCAACCCGTCTTTGTTTTTTTTTTTGTACACTTCTTCAAATTGACGATATGCTCTGTAATACTTAATGGAAATAAAATTGATCTAATTTAAATTAAAACGCTAATTAAAACGATTATACGATTATCAATTGATTGTTATTTATTATATCAATATTATTCTTTTTTTTTTATTCGTTTTACGATTAGAAATCTCTCTCTCTGAAGGTTTGTGTAGAAATTGTTGATAAGATTTAGCGTTGAATTAATACACAATCATATATTATAAATATTATTTCGATTTAATGATAAAATATTATTGAAATAAAAATTTGGACTTATCGACAAATTTCTTACGAAAATATTCTAACTATAATTTATAATGCGTAACTATAATGCGTATGATTTAAATTCTAAACGTCACCAACGAACGACGTTTCCTGTCCTTGATAGAATTTAAACGTGCACCTATTATGGCCCTGTCAACACATTTTGACTAATCGATTCATTATATTAAAACTTAGTTCCCGTGGTTCATTTTAAACGTAACACGTATACTCTTTCTCTTCCTTTGTACGAAAACGCGAACACGCAACGAGAAATACAATAGACACGATAGGAAGGAAATAAGCAGAGGACTATGGATGGGCCCCCTGCCCTCCTTCCCCCTCTCTCTCTCTCTCTCTCTCTCTGTCTCTCTTCCTCCCTCTCGTAAATCATCCCTTAGAAAGGCTATTTTCATGCTCGATCCCGAAGAGAGAACACTCCTCGTAAAATGTCTGCAAACGTAATTGCGTTCACTGAGCATCTCGTTTTTTTTCTTTCTTCTTCTCCCTCTCTCTCTCTCTCTCTCTCTCTTTCTCTCTTTTTTTCTTTCTTTCTCAAATATGAAATAACAATACATACACACAAACAATTTACAAGCAGATTCTGTATAATACTGCATTCCTATTAAACGATTTCATTCTAAAATTGTTTGAAAATTGTAACGAAATCTTCTTCAACACAATTTCATTCTTAAATCATTGAAAAATCTGGGTAAATCTGATGCAACGTGAAATGAAATAAGTTTTTAAATGGAAACGCATGCTACGTCCAATTTTCGTAGGAAAATAAGATAATATTTTTTAATTCTAAATATCTCTCATATTCGTGGTATATGAAACATTGATATTTCAACGCACATTGGTTTTTAAAACATGTAAATATATTTGGGTGAATTAAAAATTTGCAAGCTTTAACATAGAAACAATTTATTGTTATCGGTCAAAATTCACTTTTATTATTCTACGTAGTCTCAAAAACTTTTAAGAAAAAAATACACCAAAAATTGATCTACCCAACCTCGTATTTGTTCTACACTATCTTTTTTATTTTCTATCTATTGTAGGAGATACGTAATTAATTTTATTAATTTTTATAATCCAACTCTATGTTCTATACTAGTTCTTTTTTTTATGTAACATAAGTTAGTATATAATAATAATTATTTAATAAACTAACAATCATGTTATACAAGGAGTTATCTTTATCTAATATATTTCTAACAATATTCAAACGACGACAATTCTGGACCACGTAAGGTAGTGCTCTAGAATTTCTATTCTTTTCTTATTCTACGCGAACCAACGGATAACGATCCTTTCAACGAGAATTGTCGAGGTTAGTCTGGAGAACGTCGAAACTTCCGTCTTCAGTAGTTTGCTACGAGAACTTGGACACCTTTGTTACAGGAACTTTCATCGAGCAGCTATAACTTCTGAAAGCTCGTATCTACAATTTAATACTAGACTTTTATAATATTCTTTATTCGAAATATGAACGATCAAGTATTAATTAATAATAGAAATTATTTTCCTTTTATTTTCTACAGACAAAAATTCGCTCAAATATTTCATCTGATGTGAAACATTAAAAAAAGAAGCCGGATACTTACTTATCCGGTGAAAAATATTTGTTTGTTTATGCCGGAAATAAATATTTCGTTGTAGAAGGATATAAATTTTTAATAATTAAATTTAACGTGAACGATTAAAAAATATGAAACGATAAAAATGATTGCACGTGTCACGTGATTCGCAGATGATAATTTAAATTTCGTTTCGAGTCGCGTTCGAAGGTCTCGTTCGGATTTATTTAACCGGATATGTTTTACTCACTCTCTTTCGCAGTTCATATTTTGATTCGTCGACCAATATATATTTCGTTAGGATAATATCTTTCTCTTATTTCTAAATAAAACTAACCGGGATAGGAAATATTAAATATACGTCAAGATAAATATACACAAGGTTTTAATTAAACGAGTTCTTCCTTATAAGAAAAGTCAGCGTTTCTTTTATCGAATCGCAGGTCCTTTGGATAAAACATTTAATGAATTTTTCGAGAAGACTACCTATTTTACTTGACTGAAAACTCTTACACGTATTTAAATGTAATATATATTACGTATGTACATTCTGCTCGTGAAAACTCGAACGATTTCGTTTTATGTGTTGTGTGTGCTAAAAAGAGATAACTTGGTGATATTCGCTTTCTATCTCTTTCTTTCTTTCTTTCTTTCTCATATCCAGTCTTCCATGTAAATATTCCTGCTAAAATGAAAACCGGCCACCGAGTAGAGAAATTGCGACCGCAGATTTATAATCTATTCGAACACATTCGTCTGACACGCGTAGCATAAATGCAGCCTCCTGCTCACCGCAAAAGTCTCACGCTTCTCTAAGACCCTCTCTTCCCCATTCCACCCTCCATCCATCCATCTCCCATCCATCTCCCATCCTCTTTTCCCTCAAAGTCCAACACATCAACCACGTGCCCAGAGAAATCCTTCGACCTCATGCTGACACTCCTCCTTCCTTGCTATCGTCCTTCCTTTCCTTCCTACCGTGGTTTTCATACTATTTTCAATAACCACTTTTGCGGTATTTTAGAATCTTCGAGAAGACGACGAGAGAGAAATTAACGAGACAACTTAAAGAGGTATTTTAAATAACTGACACGAATATATATCAATTTGCTTTATGGTATAATCGTTTTTTCTTTTTTTTTTTTTAAATATTTTTCTCACTTGTTTTGACTGTAAAATTATTTAATAACCAAAAAAAATCGATAAAGTTTGAAAAGTTATCAATTTTTGTAGTCATATTGAAACGCGCTCTCAAAAGTATATTGTTTAAATACAAATTTAAATTTAATTTAAAAAGATCAACAATCGTATATAAGAGCAATTTAATACAAATTTAAATTTAATTTAAAAGATCAATAAAAGGCGAGACAATCAAGTTTTAATTTTGTATCTTATCTATTTTCAGAGAACAAAATTTTTACAAAAGCCACTACTTTTTAATTCAAAAGATTGAAATATTCTTGTAATACGATGAGAATTATATTATCGTTTCTTAATGAAAATTGAAATTATTATCGTTGAATGATGAAAATTGTTCTGTGCTTCGACGAGATCTCAGTAGTTGAATTAAAAGATCAAAGAATGAGAAGGGGGAAAAGAGATAGAAAATAAATTCTATTATACGCTGAATTTCCACAACTTTAATCGAACTCTTCGGCTTGAGTTTCGCTTATTAGCAAATCTCAATAATGAAATTAATTAACTGTAATGAACCTCTTCCTCCAAAGAACAATCTTTCTATTGTGTTATCGATACATCTCGATATTAATATTAATTCTCATGTCCATTCCTGAACGTGTCGATTATTTAAATATACAATCAAACAAATGTCTTAATTACCAAATTACAATCAACATTACGAATCTTTTCATTATTCTTTCGCTACAACCTAAATCTTAATTACTACAATAAAATTAACTATAAAAGTTTTTATTTATTTTCTCCATTCAATATTTTAAAATATAATAAATTAAATTATCTAAACAGATGTTTTATATTTTGTTTTTAACTGTAAAATTATTTAAATATCTGAAAATTTGTGAAAATTATTACTGTCTGAAAGTATTTTAAAAGACGTTTGGCAATACGTTGTTCAAATAAACGTTACTTTTACAATTATAAATATAATTAAATAAAAATTTTGATATATTTTCTTCGAAGGTCAATAATTACGACAATTAAATTTCACCTTTGTATATTCTTTATTTTCTGAGAAAAATACTATCCAAAATTCGTTACTTTTAAACACGACAAATTGGAAAAACTCTTTAATACATATCCATGAAATTAACATATGTGATTAGATCGATAATTAAATCATTAATACAATTCTACTTATATATTTCAAAATGAAAATTGGATTAAAGAAAAAATAAATAGCGTAAAACCGTTGAAATGGCAAGCTATAAACTTTTTCGATAAATAGAAACTTTTCCTTTTCTTTTCCTGAATCCATCGAAAGAAAATTTATAGAAATATAAGACGCGGATATAGGTATAGGTACTGCAAAAAGCAATAAATCGCGAGTTACATTCGCGTCTTTTTCGATGCAACGCGACACTGCCTTTAAAACGTTAAGTTCGTTTCGTCGAGCGAAGAAATATCGGTCTTTGATATCGAAATGAATTTTTCCAACTTCCCAACCTCTTTTTCCACCTTACCTCCTCACCTCCTCCCCTTCCTCACCCACAATTCTATCGTTCTACCTTACAACGTCGGCTGTCTGCCATTAAATGCCCGTGAATTTCTGTCTATGAAAGTGATAACCATGAAATGGGTTCCCCTTTTCGAACGTAAAATCTATAGGCAGATATAGTTATAGTAATAAAATCTACACATTCGGTCTGCAACCCTTCCTTCGATGATCAAATTTAAACTACTATAAAAAGGGATGAGTCGGTTAATGTTTTTTTTTTTATTTTCTAATATTTCCTTGATTATATTTTTATTATCTATAATATCGAAAACAAATATTTCACGTGGTTTCGTTTTATATAAACATTTTGGTTTTTTTTTTGTTAATTTTTTAATTTTATTTTTACGTTTATATATTCGTGAATATACTTACACAATGAATAAAATTATAAATAATACAACCGGTGTATTAATCGATTTTTTAATTAAATCAGAAACAATGAAAGATTTGAAATGTACAGGTATCTCCAGTGAAGAAAAAAGAAAAACGTAAAAAAATAAAAATTTGCGCAATCGTATGCTTCGAACGTAAAAAAGACGATGTATATTATCGAGACATAATTTTTCAAATCTCCTGCACAACTTTAAAATAGTCCCAGCCACTCCCGAAAATGAAAGGATCATGTAAATGAGCAGGTAGAGTTTCGAAACTCTCCTGGAGCACTTGAAATATATTTTCATTCTCGAAGTTGTGCTCGCGAAACGATAGGAAACGATATGAAAGGAATAACGAAATGAAACGATATAAACCTATGTTTCAAAAGCTTCAGGCGTATTTCGTTCTGATCCTGTCGATAAAATCTAAAAAGATTTACTTCGGGATAAAGTGATCGTTAAAGATAAAGTTATGGTTACGTGGTATTTTAATATAATATTAGCGAAGGCCAATCTCGTTCGAATCAGATTCGATCGATCGAACTTAGTGAATAAAAGAAAAATAATTTATACGTAATACGTATACTATACTTATTTTTAACTTTTAATTTTATTTATCGTTAGGGATTGTCTTTTTATTAGATAATTTATTGTTTTGGTTTATATGTTTTTCTTAATTGTAAATAATAATTCAATAAAAAGCAAAATAGAATAAGAATAACAATATACATATACTATTTTATATATTTTTATTACATTTATTATATTTATATATTTAAATATTTTATATATTTTCATTATATCAGGTAATTTATTATTACGTAATTTAATTTCGGAACAGCTCAATATAATACTATATTCAATAATATAAAATATATACGTGAGTGTATTGAAAAAAATTGTTATAATCTTACATAGAAACAATTGTTTTCGATTCAACTAACTTTCATGAATGAAAACATTTTTTCTTTTTTGAGACTCAAAACTTTTCGATCCACTCTCTCTCTCATATGTATATATTTTATATTATATTATATATAATATTAAATTATATGTAATATTATAATAACATTATTTCCTTAAAATGTAAAAATAATACACGGAAAAGAAAATTTTTAAAAGAAATATGTAAAAAAAAAAAAGTAAATAAACAATTGTGTGTTTCAAATAAAATCATAATATTGAACAGTTTGAGAGTTTACCATACCAACAGTTCTCGGAACTTTCTTACTATCAGTATCTCCCGAAATTCGAAACCATGGTCACGAGATATGCTCCAACTCGAGAAATCGCTGCACAGTAAAAAAACGACCAAGTTTGGCTTCCCGTTTACCCTGGTTTTTTCGTACTTTGTCGAGTCTGCGTCACACACGACCGTTACGAGGTAACAGCTGTGTAAATTCTTTTCTTCGAAACTCGTACGAGATTAAAAGAAAACATTCTACCAAAGTCAACTACTATAGAAAATCCACAATCTAACTTATATCATTATTGCAAAAGTAATTTAAACGCGTGCATACAGATCATCGATTTATCAAACATTTTATAAAATATTCTATAAATCTAAAATTAATATTAATTACACATATGTTAAGAAGATTTGTTCAATAAAAATAAGATCCATTATTTTTTTTCGATAAAAAAATACAATTATTATTTAAAATAATCCTTACTACCTATGTATTTGATTTGTTTCATAAACATTGACAAACTCAGTAATTTAATCTACAAATTCATCGATAAAAAAAAAAAATTGTTTCAAATTAAACTGCGCATGGAAAGAACATCAGAGTTTTTAATTAAATTCAAGTGTATATTTCAATATTAAAAATACAAATTAACGAAGTTATCTTTTTTCACAGATTTATTTTTTAATATAAAGTTGATATAAAATATTAAATACTGTATCACATTCAATAATGACTCCAGAATGGAAATGGGTTAAACAACGGCGAACGTATGTTTAGAATAAAACAAACGTATCCGCAAAACAAATAAAAAAGCAAAAACAAAAAAAAAACACATACACATAAAAAAGAAAGAAAGATAGTCGCCTTTACGCATACGTGATGACAGGGCTTGGCCTACTTTAGGGAGCAGAGCTTCATAATCTTCGCATGAAACAGCATCGTATGTATGTAGCTGGAAGGAAGGAAAGACTCGCGGCTATGAAACGAGCCCTGAGGCCCTTAGTGAGCCCTTCTTTCCTAAATAAGGGCGTAACCTATCAACTAGAGCTTCGTTTGCGTGTTCTTTGAATGTAGCAGTGTGGACAACACAAATATACACACATACACATACACAAACACAAACACCTGCAACCTGCACTCTCTATATCTGCAGAAAATATGTACATAGATATATAAAATATGGTTTATGTGTTTCACGCACATGGGTGTGTGTGTATGTGCGTGGGTGTGTATAGACCTCAAAGATAGGAAAAGGGTGGTAAATATTACTGTAGCAAGGAGGGTCGCTTGGTTAGCAAGCACCGACACTTTACCACCACTATCATCAAACGCGTTCATTCAAACTCAATGAGAAAAAGAGAGGAAAAGAGAAATAAAAAGAGGGAGAGAGAGAGAAAGAGAGTCGACTCATTGCTTCTCGATATCAGGACTCGCGCAATCATTCATTTTCATCGTACAAGTTCCCCTGTTCTCTAAATTCAAACTTCAGGAAATATAATCGCAGAGGATAGATGGTAAGGTGAGAAAGGTGATGCTTGATAAATTTATCCCTCCCTTCGTCAACGCCGATTTAAGTCGTAATTAATTACGGGACTCTCTGATTATCCAAAGATCCGTCTCGTTAGTCGCTTTTAATTAAGTATCACTATTGTTATCGGACTCGAAGATATTTGCTTCGACGTAAATGAAAGTTGTAACGATGGATGTGAAACAAAAAAAAAATTCTTATTTCTTTAAATTTCATTAATTTTGTAAATCTTTTCGAAAAAGCTATACGCACAAATATCAAAGTTCTACATATTTATTCTGCATTTACAAAATTTATTTTAACACCCCAAAGTTATCATCGGTTATATTTTTTACTTACAAAAAAGATGAAAAGATACGAATTAAAATGTACGAAATTGAATCAAATTAATGACATCAATGTTATTTACAATCATTGCTATAAAACAAAATTTTGTAATTTTTCGTATTTATTATTTTCTAAAATATAAACAAGTATAATGCAGTAAAGTTTAACTCGTGAGAGGATTAACATAATTTTTCAAATATAAAAAAGAGTTGGATTGATTGAAAATGTCTCGAGTAAAGATCGTTACGTGTTGATACAAATGAAAAATCGCGATATTATAATGAAAGATCGTGATTTTATTGACATAGACATTTTATTGAAAGATAGTTGAATAAGATAGAAGAAGATGCTTCGGTCTGTTGTGGCACGTGCCTTACTTGATTATTACACAACACCGGTAATCGTGAATGAACAGTGAGAAATCTTTACGGTAGGTTAGCTTTCACGAGACCGACACGAGTTCCTCGCTAATTATCACCGTTCAACGCACGTTACAAACACCTACTAACACTATCTACGAACAGAAGAGCTCCACCTCGCTCTGAGAAACTCCTTTCTTAACCTAGTTACGGTTTCACGGACTATAAACATCCAACAATATAAAAACTTAACATTGATTTTTTTATTCGCGATAAAAAAGAATTACTCGATCGATCGATCGATCTTGTTTCTCGTTGATTATCGCGAAATAAATAAATAGAGCAACATTGTTCTTTTTATTCTTCTTTCCTTTTTAAATCAATTGAAAACTATTTGAGAAATATCAATTTTCTATTCGATAAAATATTTAACAGCGTTACAACTTTCTAACTATCTTCGTAAAAGAAAATATAAAGAAATAAAATACAAACGCATCTGCATCCGCGCGTGCAGCTGCAGAAAAGAGAACGAGAGAGAGAGAGAGAGAGAGATAAAGAGGAAAAAAAGGGAAAAGAAATAAGTTCAAACCAAGTTGAAATCTTTCCTTATCTTTTTCCCTTTCTCCCGTAGTTTGCGATTTCCGAAGGTGCTTCGCCACACTAGCTTTAACCCTCCCAGAACCCTTTATTCTCCGTTCTCGTGGCAAGTACAATAATCCTTCTGCATCGAGGCACGATATACCTACGTACAAATACATTCTCGAATACGAGTTTACTGTGAGTGTGAGCGCACGAATAACGGTCCATTGTGTGAGAACAGGAGGAAGAAACTCGTCTCCACCCGCACCTTTCTCCTCCCACCACCCCTAGCCTATCTCTCGTGGTCCACAGTGAACTCCTTCGACAGGACCTAATCTCAATCGATCGATCGAGATCGATTGATCTTAATTATCATGGTCTCTCTCTCTCTCTCTCTCTCTTTCTTTCTTTTTTTTTCTTTYTTTCTTTCTCTCTCTCTCTCTCTCTCTCTATCTTTGTCTATCTTTCTGTACTCTATTACGACATGTCACGTTCCTGGCATTTCGTTTCTGGAAAAATGTTCCGAAGCTGGTGGTGCTGCTGCAACATCCGGTTACCCTTCCCTCTCACCCTTACCACTTTTATCGTTCCTTTGGATTCTACCAGTTTCCGACGCCATTTTGTACAGAATCTCTTGCTTAACTTCCACGTGAAATTCTTCACACGTTTAATTTACCGACAGTTTAGATTTATTTATGTTAATATTGTAATTTTGGTTTAATATAAGTTATATTTTTCTACGATTGAATGCAAATAATAATGGAATAATTTATTACCACAGATTAAATAATATAACCACAGTAATATTTTTGGATAATATTATTTTTCTAATCTACCCTAAGACGATGATTTTTTTCCATTTTATTTTTACTAATCCGTCAATACTATCGTTTAACTTTTCGACCCCACTTTAACTTTTCATAGATTGTTTTTTAGTTTTTGTGACTCGATATCGAAAAATCTTTAAACCGATTCTCAACGTTGTCAGATAATACGAAAGAACTTGACTACGCGGAATACTCGTAACTTTGTAAACAAAAGTTTTCATAGGATTCGTATCGTCGGTTTATTTTAAAATCGTGTAAAACAAAAAAAAAAGAAAAGAATCTTTGGAAGGAAATTATTTCGAGATTTTAACTCTTTTACCCGCTCTTTCTCCCTCCCACCCTTCCGCCTCTTCCCGCTTTTTTTTTCTTTTATACACCTCTTGTAACTTAAAGACAAAGTCGAATAACTTTGAAAGACTCGCAGCGGACTCACTTTCGTAATCCGATAAAATCCTCAAGCGCGATTTTCTCAAGTCCTAGGAAGAAGTTTGTTAGCTTCCAGACGTTCCACGTTTCTACAGAAACTGAGGAGTGTACATCTTGAGATACGAAGGAAACCCTCGTTAATATTTTCTTTTATCACGCCATAAGCAATTAACTTGATAAAGTCAAAGCTCATTCCTTAACCTCGAAACATTTCTCACGATATCGTTTCATTATCAACCATCTTGACTTTTATAATTAAGTAACCATATCCTTCTTCTCGTAACTTAAACGTATGGAATTAGTTTAGATTGCAATATCGTTTTATATAATATTTGATAACAATTAATTTCATAATTTTATATAATTACTTTAACACTAAACGTACAATGAACCTGCAAAATGATTGGATTTGTATTTACAATGATAAGATTTGTTATTACCAAAATATATTACCGCTTTTTCAAAAACTATGTGTATAAAAAAAAAATACATATCATAGTACGGATTAATTATTATTTTTCGAAATGATAACAATTATCGCATGAAAGAGTTAACATTTCAAAAATCATTACTGTTTATATTATCGAAAAAAACAATTCAGTTGAATTTTTGGTGCAAAACGCGCATTGATATTATTAACAAATTATACGATTGCAACTAATAAAGTAATATGTTACGTGATAACAATTAGTGCATAAAAAAAAAAAAAAATACTCACGACTAAAGAATTGCGCCCAATAACAACATTCGATCTGACACAAATAGCAAACGAAAAACAAAACAAACATTTATGTGTATTTATAGACGGTAAAAAAAAGATAAGCGTTAGATAGCAATCTTCGACGTTTAAAATAAGTTCGAAAATATAAATACTCGAATATTTACTTCTGTTTATATATATAATAGTGTCCTATCTTATTGCTTATTCCGGAACACATTTATCACGAAAAAAATAAAATTAGAGCACATCTTTCTAACGAATATTAATCTAAACGTGATAAAAAAAAAAGTAATATTCAGAACACTGCTTGTCAGTATTCATGAAACTTCAATTAAAAAATAAAAAACCGACGACTAAACGTCACTTCGAGAACGAAAGGAAAAACGAAGGAGCAAAAGAAAAGAGAAGAAAGGAAAAAGGCGGAAAAACTGGTATTGCCGTACTTGACGAATACGCGTAGTAACATCAACTTCACACGATTTCATCCGCCAATCAGAAAACTCATAAGATAACAGAGACAACACAACGTTCGAAATCACCGAGCAAAATAATCCAAAATTTAGATTAAACGTTATTTCATTAACTGTATCATAGAGAAACAGTAAAACGATATATATATATATATATCAAAATTAACATACTTGTTTAACTGAACTTCAAAATACCTGGAAAAATAAGTACACACGCTCGAGTGATGATCCTTAAATTTCCTCCTGCGACAGAAGCAGGTTCTTCGACGGGTTTGGATTTGTTCGGAAGCATCCGACGTCCTTGCGATATTCTTCTTTGGATCCTTTCTCCTTTATTATTTTCTTCTTTGTCTTCTACGTTCACAACACAAAATATATTTACGACACCACTCCGAAATAATAACGATATTATCGATTATTTATTTATCGCGAGAAGAATAAAGATAAACAAAATAATAAACAAGATTAAAAGTATTCTATATATATATACGTATATATGTGTATGTATGCACACACTGAAATAGAGAACGGAGCGACAGTACGGGATACACACAACACGGCCGACGTCCACGCTCGTTCTGAGGTAGCCCGGCATCTCGCGGTCCTACGCGCATTAGGGCCGCGCATCCGCGTTGCTGATTGGCTACCTGACTCCCACCAATCGCTACCCCCACCGATGCTAACATCCCAGGCCACAGGGGTTCTCCGGAACACGGGATAACCGCCAGAGAGGATAATACTGTACGCTTTATCGTTTCTCTTACTGCTTTTTCTCAATTATACAATGCCATTTTATTTTTTTTTCTATCTTATAATACGATTTTCCTCACAATTTCTTTTTCGATAATTGATCAGTGTCCAAAGATATTAGATAAAAATTTAATCAATTATAATAATCGATTGTATATATTCAACTTTATTTACCACGACCATTTTTTCTTTTTATTAAATCGAAGGACATTCAACATGGCAGATTATTCGTAATTTCGATTAATAATCTTGAATTTGATAACATCTTTCAAGATAAATTTTTAACATCATTTACATATTTTTAATTAATTTATTTTGCATTATACACGGCTTACGTTTACATTATGTTTACTGTTTCTGGAACTATCGTATTATGGGGGAATAGAGAAGGATACATTAACCGAGGAGTAAAAAGAGATAAGCTAGGATAGGAAGAAAAAAGTCGTTAAATTTGTTCAACCTCAGTAATAGGTTAGGCGACCAGGGTGTCCGAAAAAAATAAACGATTATGCCGGTGTCTTCGTGATTCCAGGTGCTTTCGTGCTTCGTATTGTATTCGAATAAAACGTCAAGGTAAACGTTTATGTATATGCATATATGTATGTATATAAACGAGTACATAATTTAAACCTTTAGGTATTTCCTTTTCCGGGTCGAAGGAAGTCGCGAGGAGTGAACGTATGTATCCTTGCTCTTTACGTTTGAGCGGGTTATAAAAGCGGTGATCCATGAACAATCTCGGCCATCGATTCAACTGGACTCTCTCGATCGTATTCTACTCCTGACTTAATTTATTATCTCACAGTACTATAATATCGTACAGGTTGAAAGTTCAAGATTTCAACTTAGATACATCAACACATATATTTGTAATATGTTTGTGTATTGGTGTAAATAATAGGTCGTCCCAAAAATTTATTTATTTTAGTGAATAATATACGACCCATTACTTTCGCTATTATCCTTTTCTATACTATATATTAGTCAATAAAATAATGATGTAAACAAAATCAAATATTGTGCATGTAAAATTAATAAAAAAGTATATTTTTAGGGGTGGTTTCAGTATGTTATATTAAGAAACATAATTCATATAATTATATGATCAAATGTCTTTACACAGATGTATATAGACGTATATGTCTCTACGTTTGTATATAGAGTGAGGATCAGTGTTATGATAATATTGATAGGAAGAAGAAATTTGCATAGACATTAGCGTATTCCGAGTGATATGTACAAGAAGTTTGTTTGAAAAACGAAACGATACTATGCGGTTGGTTGGCCACGAGTAAAACCGAACTAGTACGAACGTTTTAGCGAGATTACGCTCGAATGCTTTATACAACGATACAAGGAAAGTTGGTTCGGCACAAAGTGCTGCCACTTGTCATAAAAGACTACCAGAGTGTAGGGTAGAATAAGACAAGAGGACAAATAACACGGAAGAGTCAGAGGATAAATGGCTTCTCAGACTTATCCTCTCGTACTCGCTTCTTCTTCTTATTATTATTCTTTTCTTTTTGTCTTTTCTTTTCTTTCTTTTTCTTTCTCCCTTTCTTTCTTTCTTTCTTTCTTTATTTATTCTCAATTTTTTTTTTTACCACTACCATCTCTTTTTTTTATATTTATAGTGTCATATAAACATTCTCACTTTTACAGATCAATCGTACTTCCTATACTTTCAGGAATTTTACCTCTTTGCTTATAAAAAAATACGAAGAAAACGTAAAAACATATCAGCACGTTTCTTTTTATGACTTTTCACTTGTATAAAGTCAACATGAAATATAAGTAAATGGAAGCATAATATTTAATATAAGTAAATACTTGATAATTTAAGAAATGTGAATAATAGAGACTGCAAATCGAACAAAATTATCAACTTTATCTTATAACTAATTGCGAAGTGAAAATTAGTTGATTTTTTTTTTTAAATAATGATTGTATGCAAAAGGACTTCTTGATTACAATAACGATTAATAATAATTATTTTGTTGAATAGGATCGCATTTTTATATGAATTTACTATTTTAAGATATTTACAACGAAAATATTTCTCTCCTTTCTGTTTTGAAATTTTCGTCTACCAACTATGACAACTTCTCAGTAGTAATGAATTTAAATGAGGAAAATAGAAGAAAAGTAAGAGAGAGAGAGAGAGAGAGAGAGAGAGAGAGAGAGAGAGAGAGAGAGAGAGAGAGAGAGAGAGAGAGAGAGAGAGAAATAACAAAAGAGGAAGCCTTTCCCTAATTATTCAGAGAAATTCAGTATTTTCGTGTAAGGGTAAGAACCATCGGTAAATGGACTCCACGTTNAGAGAGAGAGAGAGAGAGAGAGAGAGAGAGAGAGAGAGAGAGAGAGAGAAAGAGAGAAAGAGAAAGATAGAAATAACAAAAGAGGAAGCCTTTCCCTAATTATTCAGAGAAATTCAGTATTTTCGTGTAAGGGTAAGAACCATCGGTAAATGGACTCCACGTTATACGACAAAGAAATGCATCATTAGATAAATTTTTCGATGCACTTGATACGTCATAAATCATAATTACCAATTTATTATTATACTTATATTCTAAATGGGCACAAATAATTATATAAAATAAAATATTTGATTATATCGTCTCTTAGTATTATGCGCCGAATTATGTTATATAATTGAATGATTTAATATGTTAGTTAATCGTCACTATTTGAGAAAGAAATCATTTGAAATTGGTGGGATGTAAGATATAAGAAAAAAATCTTGAAATTTGATCATTGTCGGTCGATAAAACTTACTTGGAGCGTTCGTGCAATCACGTACTTTTTCATGCACGAGGAAGCGAGATTGCTAATGCCCTTTAGGAAAGGCTTTTCTAAACGGTTAATTTACCGCGGCAGTGGAACTCTTTTTCGTCCGCTCATTTCCCTTCTTCCAGCACCCTTTAACCTCTTATCCGCTACTACCTGATCTCGAGGACCGACGAGTATTTTGCATTCTTCTTTGATAACGGTAGGCTCTCTTCAGTATTCTCTTCATTTTTTTTTTCTACTTTCGTTCTCTCTTTCTTTTTCTCTTTCCATCTTTTCCTTTCTACCTTCCTTCCTTCCTTTCTTTCTTTCCTCCTTTCAACCCTCGAGACTATAAAAGGAAGGAAATAGAGAGAAGCGATCTCGTTTTTTCCTGTTTCTTCTCTATTTTTCTCCGTTCTTTCTTTATTCCCTTTCTCCATTTCTAAATTCTTTCAAAGATATCTTTTAAAGTTTTACTGATAATTATCGATTCGTTAAAGCATTGTAGGTACTTTACTTCGAATTAGATTGATAAGATTTAATCACTTATATATAAATACCTAATATAAGTATATTTATATATATGTATTATGTAGCATTTATAAAAGAACTTAATTAACATTTAAAACATTTCCCTAATATTAAATGTTTCAAATCAAATCATGAGATGTGATATAGAAAATATAATATGAAATATTATTTTATCTGAAATAATATTTGTATATTTTTTAAAAACTAAATTCTTAGTTATAATCAAAAATACTATATAAATACGCGTATAAGACGCATCCATTAATTTCTAATCGATGAATAAATTCTCCAAGTAAAACACCTACAAGCTACCTAACACTACCACTATTTACCTAACTTAATTAATGCCTCATGGTTTTCAACACGCGCGAATGCACAATCGGATAGTCGAAGTTCAACGAATTCGCAGACGTGTAGTAAGTGCATTGAGGTATCCAACAGCGAGAGGATACGATACGGAACATAGGCACTAGGGTGTCTCGTGCAATACCCGTATTTCATTGGAAGCTTCATTAACATTACACTAAAGCCGAAGTAAGTCGAACCAAGCCGTGACTGCTAAGACACTACGTTGTACCATAGGACAAGGCAAATGCAGTCGTGGATGTGCGTTCTTCTTCTAGAAGAGATGCTCGTCGATTCATCAAGGATGCAGATAAGGACGTTTGCATATCTATACTAAGCATTACCTATCGCTTTTGTAACTAACAGACATGCTACTAATAAAATTATACTCCTGTGACAATTCGATGAAAGAGGATTAGTCAAAGATATATAAATTATATCTTAAAATCAAAAATATCTAACTTAAGTTCGATAAAGGAAAATGAAGAAATTAAATATCGATTAATGAAACCTTTTAAATATAAAATACTTCAGTTTGATCATTTGTAGAACTTGTAAATAAAAACTGATGAAAAAGTTGTAAATTTGTAATTCGTTTAAATTGGATTCTTCTCTTCGTAACAATCATATCTCAATCATTCATTTAGAAATAATAATAAAAAGAAAAAACAAGAAAAAAAAAGAGAATCATAAAGTTGAGAGATACGATTAGATATGAATAAGCAAAATTAAAGTGTGTTACGGGAAAGACGGTTGATTCATTTGTGCTCGCAAAATAGGTTGTTGAACGCTTATCGTTCGACCGCAGCATCCGGCATTGAGATTCCAGGTCAACGACATTAGAGATGAAACTGTTCCAAATGATTTTAAAACTGATCGAATTTGTTTATTTGAAATTGTCTTACATTGATACCTTTAAATATAACGATTTGCATAATATCGTGTAAATGTCGAGCGAGGTTGGAAATATTATTGCACTCCTTTTGAATGACTTTGAACAGAGTTTCCGTAGCACCCTTCGAAACGGCTTTTATTAGATTAGACCCCCAAAGCGATGTGCACCCCAATGTGTATCTGTTTCTAATATTGTTTACTTCGCGTGCATCGTTCTCAGTTTCTCCTATTTCCTTCCTTTCCTCGTCTGCCATGAATTTTCACAAGCTCAAATATTTTTATACGTCACATAAAAACGTTTAACATCCTGTCAATTATTTTTTTTTCAATACTTTAAAATGTTTATCAATCGTGTATACAATTTTATATGCGAATTCACAAATTTGCCTTTATTCCGTAATAGTTTTTATCGATCAATTAGATTCTAAATATTCGTTCTACGTCTCGAGATCGTTTTGATTAAAAATTTACATTTGTTTTTATACAAATTCTTTTTCCATATCGTTAAAATAGCACGCAATTATTATTATTATTATTATTATTATTATTAATATATACTCGTAAAATCGTTACGTTATTCTCGTATAAGTTTTTGTTCCCATTTTCTTCCGTTCGTAATCGTTATATCAATTTTCATGTGGAAACATAACGGGGGGTGGGGGGAAGAAGTTCGACCGTGGTTTAAAATGTTTTTCTTCGATGCAGCTACCCGAATATTATTCATCTGCTTTCCTTCATTATTCTCCCTTTCAAGATTTCCTCCGACGTAAAATGAGCTTCGCGGAGAAAATTCATTTCGTAAGGAAATACGCTTCCATCCGTTGGCGAGATAGCGAAGGAAGGAAGGAAGGAAAGAAACGAGAAAATGAATAAAAAAAGAAAAAGAACCGAGAAAAAGAAAGATTCTGAATAAGCACGTAGATAAGGTTGGCACGACGATGATATGCATTTTCATGATTATTGTCGTGCGTATTAAGTTTCATGTTTTATGGAGGATGGAGAAAGAAATATAAAAAAAATAAATAAAAACAGAAAAGAGAAGACAAAAAGTATAATCGAGTACAATTTAAATTCAAACATTTCTTTTTCTTTTTTTTTTTCACATTTAATTTCACTCAATATTACAAAACGAATTTCGAGTATCATATTTTTTAATAAAAATGGACGAATTGTGGGTAATATTATACTTATTTAAGAAAAGCTGTCCTCAAATGTTTTTTAAAAGATATATTAAGTAATATATAATATATATCATACTTTTATGCTCTCTCTCTCTTTTTAATGTCTCCTAAAAAACTTCATTTTCAATAATTATCAAACAAATGATATAATAATCCAATAATTTATAATCTAATAATTCAATCAAATTACCAATATAAAAATCTTAAAATATTTTCACTTCAAGTCGCGTTTAAGATTCCACCCACTTTTATATTTATTTATTTATTTTTTTTTTTTATATTAAATCTTATTACACATATTCTTTAACGTATATTTTTTAATTAAAATCTCTGACTAATCGGAACATTAACATTTCCAATGGAGAGGTGAGTCGAATCCAACGATTAATCTACACAATCAACGTCGATGATTAATCGACAGTACATTGTGCGATCTCCAAAGGATTCGATCGATAGGGTCGAGAAATACGGAGCTGCGGAAGCAAATGGAAAAAGCTTGAGAGAGTGTGGTGAATAAGAGACGTGGCACTCCTTAAGGATTCCACAGGATTCTCCAGAGAATTCTAGGATCTCGGTCGAACGGCCATTACTTCGAGAATAGGAAGTAATTGTGTGGTAATGAGGGTCAGAGTCGTGGGAGAAACCCTCGGGTTAGAACTCGCGGAAAATCGGTAACCTTTGACCTTTCTATTTCTCTCTCTCTCTCTCTCTCTCTCTCTCTCTCTGTCTCTGTCTCTCTGTCTTTCTTCCTCTCTTTCTCATTCTCACTTTGACGATTGCTTTCTATCCTCTTCTTGTTCCACTCTCTTTCTATCTTTTTCACTTTTTATCATCTCCTTTCTCTTTGAATCAAACGTAACTACGGTAGCTCGATCACGATTCTTTTTCATTGAGAATCGATCGAAAAGATATCTTCTCGATCGATTCCAAAACTGTCACAACAAATTGAACCGATCATCCACGGTCTCGTTTCTCTTTCCGATCGCATTTATCGTGCTCCAGATACGGTACTCACCGATCTTATTTTTAATGACGTTAAAACAAAAACAAAAAACAAACAAAAAGTTATATCCGCCGTACCAATACTCGACTTTTGCGTCATCATTATTTACAGTTAATAATTAATTAATTAATTAACGATGAAACTTTCAAATCGTCAAATAATCTTATGGAGGAGTCCGATGATTCGAATCAATATTATATAGACATTAATAATGCGTAAGTGACACGCGATTGTTGATTTACAGTGACAGGAAAGTGACGTCTGTCGAGAATCAGTATGCTGCTCAAGTGACGTTTATAATCCTGGCAAAGTTGTTGATTTAAACGTATAACTAACGAATGCGGTGGGGGGGTGGGATTACGATTATTATCGTTTTTAATTAACCATAAGAATAATCTGTTGAATTTATTAATTTAAATCAATTCTTGATCGTACTGGTTTACTTTTAAAATATAAATACACAATCCGTTTAAGAACCAAATTGCATTATAGAAATTTATTGGACACACATAGAGATGGATAAATTCGACGATGCAATATTAATAGAAGACAATTAGAAAGTATTACAAGTGAAACAATATGAATTATTAAATGCATATCGTTCCCACGGGAAGAAAAAAAATATATATACCGGGTCACCATTGAAGAGGGTAGAGAGATCCGTGTTTGTCCCCGTCAATTAAATTCACCCTCCAACCCTCGCATCGTAGATCATTCCCAACTACCTAGTTGAAGGATAATAGTATTAAAAAGCATCCTTTCTTAGTTGCAAGCATTCTTTTCGAATTAAAGGGGATATATTATGTTATCGATATAGAAAGATTTTCGATTGATCGAATGAACGAAATGATCGAGCAAAATTGTACCGAAACGATAATGACGGGAAAGGTAAATAATGTTGCTCTCGGCGGGTAGCCATTAAACCAACGAAGAGACTGGCATGTTTGTGGTCATGGTTTACCGTAGAAAATCCATCTGGTATAGTAACGAAATCAAAATTGTTATTGCCTTGGAATAAGATATAAATATATTTTTGTTGTGTTAATCACATTCAACATAGCAATCCCAAAAAACGATGTATATTTTTTTTTTTGTTCATTTTCCATTAATATCCAATCACTTCCTTTAAATATGTTGTCAAATATTTATGAAAAACCCCCTTAAGGCAGAATTTATTTATCTATTTTTGTTCTCACTGTCAATCGAAACGAAAGCTATTTTTTGTCGATAAATTTCAAGACAGATCTCTATCACATCTCTTGATACCCTCTCTACAAGCCCGAGGCAATTTTCGTCGATTCGAACGCATAGGAAAAATAGAATAAAATAAAATATAAGAAATAAAAGAAAAGGGAAAATAGAAAGAATAAAACAATAGGGGTGGGGGGAAGGGGTAGCGAGAAAGAAACGGCATACGTTACGAGTGTTGTCCACTCTCTGCCGGCTTTTAAAAGTAAAAATAAAAAACGAGAGGAAGAAAACAAAAAAGAAAGAAATAGGAAAACAGAGAGAATGGCAGGGAACGAGTATACGGAGAAACGGTGATGTCGTCCGGAATTACAGTAAAACACAATCGAGGGCATACGAGTATGTTGAGAACGATCCACGGATGTCGAGAACACTGACAAAAAAGGGCGGCTTCTCGTATTCATATCACTGCTGTAAATGACATCGAGAGGAATTTGAGCTGGTGATACCGTGCAAAAAGCCTAGCTATTAAAATATATATCTGATAGCGCTTTTACGAATACACGTTTTGTCCTTCAAAATTTTGATACCCGTTGTTTGTACCTTACGCTAGGTTTAATATGATTAAAATTTTTAATAGAATATAGAAACCTCTCACAAAAGTCTGGTTTCATAAAAATGAAATTGCGCGAAGCTAATAAACATGACGAATAATTTCAATCTACGCGAGAGGGGAAAGTTGGCTTTGTAAGCACGCATCACTGATTGAAAATTCGGATAAACGTTTTGCAATTTGAAGATATTTTTCGGACTTGTAATTTACGTATGGAGAGTTTTTTCAGTTCTATATTAAATATAAAATTATTTTTCAAAACCAATTATATATCAACTTTATACTAGATATTTCAAATTTAGTTATAATATTGAAATACATTTAAAATTCATTTATATGTTTATATATCATATTAAATCACGGTTATTATTGTAATACAATTATTTGATACTTTAAAAAAGATTATTTTAAAATTAATTAAAAAAATCGTTTTATATTTGTAGGATTGTATGTAATAAAAGAAAAAAAGGAAAAACAGAAGATGGTAATCGGACCACACCCGAGAACGTTTCACTGCTTCTCAAGCTCGTTGAGTTCGAAATCGATTCGCCATTCCTAAAGCGTCCAACACCTTCACCAAAAGATATCCTCGCTTCGACGTCCGTTAGCAAGTTTATTTACCCAACACGAGCCATCCATTATTTCCACGCTCGATGTCTGAACCAGAACGGGTATCTCTCTGTTTTTTCTTTCCTTTAGATCCTCCTTCAAGGATCCTCCTGTCCTGTCATTCCTTTTGTCTTTACTTCACTCTTTTTCATTGCCCCCGATCTTCGCGTCTAAATAACAAAATCTTTTTTTCTCCGTGTAGAAAGATAAGCAAACAAATAAAAAAAGGTTTGTCAATGTTTTGTACGAATACAAAAGGGGAAAATGGTAGATATAAATAAATCATTCTAATAAAAAAGTATTTCAATTCCGACGCTTGAGAATTAATCAATTGTTTCAAATAATTACTAGAAAAAATTATCCTAAAAGAAACTTAGTCGTTTGTTAAAAAATAAAAATACATCTTTGTTATTATTATGCGATTACAAATAAGATAAAATTTCAATATTATTTTAATAAATGTTATAGAGAGAGAGAAGATGTCGATATATATCTGAAAGTTAGAAGAAATGATGAAGATGAAAATGAAAATGAAAAAGAAGAAAGCGCGAGTTAAACCTGCCGATCATCCGAAAAAGGACAAAGGCCCTTGGCAGCTGGCTGAGATTGCCCAAGTGGTCGTTTTAAAAGCTGCCCGTTATTTCTTACGCTTACACTCGAAGGGTCGAGCAGGGTATATCGAAGAACTGGTCGGCAGATGGCACGCGCTAAGGTCCACGACGAAACTGTTCCTCGTGGGGCCTCAGAGGTGCCCATCGGACTTTCCTTTCTTCTTTGGGGGGTCTGCATTTTATATTCTTCTCTCTCTTCTATCCTCTTTCACTTTTAATAGCCTTCGGATAGACGAACGCGTGCCTTTCTGTTCTTATAAATCAAATAAACTTCCATAAGCCATTTTTTATTTTAGAATAAATAAAAATAATATTATTCTTTTTCATTTTCAGATATAACATATTCATAAAAAAAAAAAAAATCCAACTCATTAAGTACTTAACTGTGAAAGTGGATCTCCATAAATGTCGAGTGTAATTATACAGTGAGTCAAAGAATGTAATACATAAGTACAACTTATTGATCGCAACACGCGAACTATCAATTATCTTTGGGTAATTAATAATGACATATTCTTTTCCAATGGCTTAACTCGTGATCATTCATTAGTACTCACGCGTTAGACAGGATATAATCATCGGTAGAAAAGATTGATAAAAGAAAGGGAGAATATCAACGAGAATCGTCATCATCCTTTACTTTAGTACACGGTAAATCATCACTGACGATTTGCCATTACTACAGCTAGATTTAACTTGATGATATCATCCAAATAGACTTCCGGTCTCTGGTGTGTTTTCTAGACGATACCCACCCTAACTTCCGCTTGTTATTGCTTGCCGATCTTCAAGGAGATGTCTGCTTCTTTTCCGCGAGTAACGTAGTGCTTGAGTTACTTTGATAATTTCTAACTCGAAAGATAAGGATCGTTGTCCTATCTATCGTAAATCAGTATTTTATGTGCGTGTATGTGTATGTGTGTGCATTCGTTTGTGTTGACCGTCAGCAAACGAGCGAACAAGGTTCGACTAATACCAACTCAAGGCATGTTTTCTTGTCCTAATTCCCTGCTTTTCGAAGGATGGAAAAGGGAACTCGTGGCTACGAAACACCAAATGAATACGAGCTAAGAATACAAAATTAACACACAGGGACCTCGAGATTAACAGCTGTTACCGAACGTGAGAAATTTCTTTCTTTCTTTCTTTCTTTCTTTCTTAGTTACGTTTTTTTTTCTTTTCTTCTTGTTTTCTTATTTCTTTCCTCAATTGGGGTTCATTACAATCTCGTATAAACGCATTAACATGCAATTTTTATCGTGATTAAATTATTATTATTATTATTTTAGGTTTATCTTTTATCTCGACGCGATTAGATGTTCAATTAATTATTATTCTAAACGATAATAACACTGCCAATTGCACTTAGTTTTAATTTGTTTTCTTTCAATTTAATTATTCGTATTTTTACGAAAAAATTTGTAATATTTTTCTTGAGTACGTTAAAATAAATATTATTAAATTTTTGTTTTTTAAATTAAGAGAATTAAATGGAATAATGCGATATAATGAGATATGTAGAAAATTAAGATTACTTTTGTTATTTAAATGAGAATATTCTTGATACCAGGTAGTATAATTTGGATGACATTGCAGCAGTGCTCGTCCAATTATGATTTGGATGATATTCTTTAGTATTCTAAAGATAAATTCGCAACATGAGTAAAGTATAAACGAGACAAACATTTTTCTCTCTCCATTATTATAATCTCAAACGTTCTTGTGTGTGACGTCTCGAGAGACAAACGAGTTAAAATAAAAAAAAAAAAAAAGAATAGAAAATCAAGAAGTTAGATCGAGCAAGTTACGCGTTAAGTTATATCGCAGTTGCAGTTGAAGAAAAAAAGAAAGAAAATGAGTGAACGAGTTTTATTCACTCGCCTGTATAATTGGATACACTGCGCCGGTAATCCGTTTGAAACGCGTACGCGAAGAAGAAACTCGGTAGATTGTTTGGTGACTCGTACTATTATTTCCCTGGTCAACTAATTTAACTACATCTTCTGGTTTTGTAATAAAAATAAATATATAGATATATATGTATCTCTTTGTAAGATATAACCTTGAGGAACAAGTATAAATCCTGTAGGGAGATGCACGTTTGTGAAATAAAAATATCATAAGTAAATTTTTATCAAATTCGAATATTCCATTAATTGAAAATTTGTCTCGAAGTTTATATCGAATGGAAATTCTGACGAAATTACAGTCCTCGTGTCCCGTTGATTTAAATATATTTTTCAAAGAAAGTTTACGGATAATCGTTGAATTTCAACTTTTATTTCGCGTTTCGACATTTCATGACTGACAACTATTAGCTCATTTTATCGTAACATTTTCTTCATAAGAAAAAAAGAAAAAGAATTGAAAAATTATAAATTTTTTTTTGCGGAGAGAATCCAACGTTCAAGAGGTCCACTCTTCTCTCGTGTCGTTTCGACAAGCAGGTGCGCCATGCATCAGGAAAGGCTAGTCTTCTTTCTTGCTGATCTTGGTTCTGCCCTTTGGACCGCTACCGATCCCACCTGCCGATCACGTGGCTTCCACGAAACATTCGGCTAAGAGCTTCTCGCGTGATTTACTTTTCGATTGAACGTACATTTTGTTGCACAAATTGCAACGACGAGAATTAATGTTACACGTTGGCAAAATTCAAGCGTCCTTATAAGGTCTCTTTAAAAAAGAATTAAAAATAACGATATATCATTTTTAATATGGCACGTGTATCTCGAGAATGTATTTTTTTTTTATATATACAATACGTATTTATATATTTATATACTTTGTATATATATATATATATATATATAATTAATATATAAATAATATAAAATAATACATGATATTTTTATATACAGTATGTTCACAAAACGATGATTAAAAAAAAAAAACAGTATTTGCAATTTCGAAGAGAAGCGAAGAAGAAAAAAATAATAAATAGTTCTATTAGATTGTAGTAGTGTTTGTAGTGGTTGTAGTCTATCATTATCATGGATAAGGATCTATGACTCTATCGTTCTTTGCAAACAGACGCCCGGATGCATAGGATGCAGCTGCTCATTGACAATAAAACACTTTTACTTATAGGATAGTGATCATAGCGTCCCATACGATTCTAGTCACGCATCTTGTTAAATTTACGTCCAATTGATAATAGTATGGGTAGTTTAAGAATAAACATTAGACAGTCAGTATATTGCGTACATTCTCGAAAAAAGGGACAGGTGTATTTCTACACATCTCGCGATAGATACCTTAGAAATATGAATCAAAGGTGTTTTTCGCGTTTGCCAATATATTAATACATATATTTATTTCTATAATACATAATATATTTACGTATACGTTTATTTATTTACAAGTTTGATAGATGATGTATTTATTTTGATGATCATCTCCTCCTGTTAATTCGACCATAACTTCCATTTAATATGGAAAGTGTATCGAGAAAAAGAAAGAAAGAAAGTAAGAGTCAGGTCTCGAATTACGTGTTACGGTGACGGAATGAAAAAGATTAATGAAATTCGGGAAGTCCATTAAGGATAATTTATCTTTTTTTGAGAAAGTTTACTTCATGCCTGTTACGTCAATAACGACCATAAACCAACCATATAGTGTGAAATATTGCACGTTCAATTTATTTCGTTATTTTATTTGAAATTATCTTATTCAACTTTTTCTTACGTATTAATAGACAATTATCTATCATCTGTTATCTATTATTCATTTTTTTTTCTTATTACATAAGAATTAATTTTATTGATAAAAATAGCACATTGATCGCGCGCGTTTTATTCATAATTCTTCGTACAATTTTCTATCGATTATTTTCATCATCTTCCTAATGATAGGTTTTGCTAACTTTTAAGAAAAAAAATATTAGTATAACGTATAATTAGCTATATTTTTTCTTTTCACGGATTGAAAAGACCCAAAAGAAGCCACATTATACGATCAAGTTGAGACAATTTGTAATTGAATATGATGGATCGTTCGATGGACACTAAGAAATCGTATACGTAGAACTCAAACCTTCTTGGCAAGGTGTTCAATTGACGACCACCTGTCGATAGCAAGCTCGCCGGCTGGTGACAATCTGTTAAACATCAGGGAAGTCATGCGAGATGAGTTGACGTCTCTTTTTGGATGCCTGATCTCTTCTTAATTGCTACAATTAACAAATTTTTGTCGAATTCCATTTAAATCATTTACCGTAGTTCATTCTTAATTCTATACTACCTGTTGCTTACCCTGTAAGAACCTTTGATTCTTTCTATTTTCTTTTATAATGTGACATGATAGGAATATTTTGTTAATTTATTGTTTTTTTATTTGATTTCTTAAATATATTATTCAGGAACAAATAATTTTCTTCTAAATAATGATAATCCGAATATCCGAAAAATCCGAAAATAACGAAACCCAATTTTGTTTCGTCTTTCCAAATGCCCTCTCAAGGGGGTAAATTTTATTTAACACTTTTACATTTTCATTCAAAGTATTAATTTTTTTTACAAAATAATAATTTACCTTCACCCGTTATACTTATGTAAGATCGCAAAATAATATTAGAACAATTAACGATAATAATATCGTCACTCAACGATAGGTAAACAATTGTAGAATCTATTTGAAATGGGAACGCAAAAGTTACGATTTAAAGAAGATCGGAAAATCGTAGAATGGCGAGTAGTAATACGGACTCTTGGATACAGCACATAATAATTCGTGTTCCCGATTTTCCAGAGCCCTTCCGGGCCGAAAGAGAGAGAAGTAATAACCGGTGTAGAGTGGTCCGTGTGCTCGTGAAAACGACTGAGGGTGAAAAAGGAGAAGAGTGAATGAGAAAAAGAGAGCAAAAAAAAAAGAGAAAGAGAGAGAGAGAAACTATAGAAACAAACGAACCGCAGGGTAGCAAGCAGCGTACCTATATATACATAAGCTCGCTCGTCGTGATATTTCTACGCTTTTGCAACAAACTCCGTCGTGTGGTCGTCGTATACATCTGAGAAAAGAAGAAAAAAAAAAAAAGAAGAGGTATGAGGGTGGGTTTGGGGCTAGGAAGAAAAAAGGAAATGAGACTCCGAATGATTACTGACCCACATCCTGGTCTTCACGACAAAGCGTTTCCTCTGTTCCGTTTTTCTTCTTCTAACAGCTTGCTATGTAGACAGCATAGGAACGAAGAGGAACGTTCAAAATCTCGATCCCGTAGGGATTCCTGCTACGCTTTCTCCAAACGTCTTCTTCGTTGTCGACGGCATACACTAAACAATGCTTCCATACCGCTTGGAGGGAAGTCTCGTTATCATCCCAAATCGAGGAGAAAAGCCTTTCGACGTTGCTTGGACGCAGATAGAGGCAAGGGAGTTCGTTTAGAAGCTTGCCAAAAAACTATGTCTCTTTATTTCTATCGTGCATTGTTTGACTCGGGTAGTGGAATCGATGATACGAGACGTTCGATAGAATTAACCGTTTTTTTTTTATTGTTCTCGTTAAGAAAAATTTGTGATTTTTTTTTTTAATTTTTTTTCTCATTTTGGTTTTCGACATTTTTCATTCTTTTCTTTTTAATATTTTTCTTTACAAAATTATATTTCCCTCTCGTTAAATAACGCAACAATTACATAACACGGATAAAGGAAGACAAAATCATATATTCAAATGTTAATCTTTAGAAATCATAACTGGATTGATTCATTTTAAAAGATCATATTGTTGAAAAATTTTCATTCGTGGAATAAAGATGTAAATGCATCGAAAAATAATAAAGAATTTGTAAGAGAATAAAATCTCTCTCTTTAAACATGATACTTCAATTCAGAAATTTCTAAAGTACATAATTGCATAAGAAGATAAGATCGCACTCTTGGAAGTTAGAATCGATTCTTTAATATTTATTTAAATAAATTAAAGGGAACGAATTGTAACTAAATATAATCTGCTTGATTCTTTTTTCTTCTATAGCTTGCATCGAACGCTTATTTTTTTCATTTATATAAATGTTCTGTCATTGTAACAATAAAATTAATATTCCATTTTGTACTTCCTTCGATCACGTGTTTATGTGCTTTTAAATATTCATATAAAGACAAAACAACACTACCTATATCAAAAACTATTATCGTCGTCATCGTCGTCATCCGTATATTCGTACTCTTCGGTGATTCTTGTTATTTCCGCATCATGTTCTTTCAATTCTTCATCTGACAAATGTGAATCTCCTTCCATAAATTTGGCGAACCTGTAATTTAATATAAGTATTTTCATGTTGCACACACACACATTTACTAAATGAAATTATTTATTAATATTAATTAAGTTTGACAAACAATTATAAATATCAAATATAAACAGACCTTATGGGATCCTTCAATTTCAAAATTGTTTTCCATGGATTACATTTGGGACTACAGCAGTAATGTTGTAAATCTTGTAAAGCTTTATTAGTCTCTTGTATAGCCTCTTTACGATATTGATCATCTGTTAATAGCTTTCTTTTTTCAGGAAACATATTTTTCCTAATATGATACAATAAAGGCATATAAAATTATATTCTTGATTATAAATATAAAGAAAAAAATCAAGAAATAACGATAAATAATAAAAAAGTAATTAATTATACAAAATAAATCTTTATTAAAATAATACAAAATAATAATAAGTATTAGATAATTATATGATTACGTAATTTTAGTATATTGACCACTCCAACAATGAAAGAACAAAATTTTAATCTACATGCATTATCCAATTGATTAAAAATAATTGTGGTTAGAATTTGAAAAGGCAGTCAACTGGAATATTTTCTGGAAGTCTTGTTTCCGTTACTATAAAATTGTATTATCTGATAAGAGGTATACATATCAGAAAAATAATACCTAAATTATTAAAATTATTTCTACAATAAACTTACCAATATCTTTTTCCTTTATATATCACAGCAACCGGAAAATTATAAAGAAGAACGAGTACTATGCAACTTAAAAATGATGCTTCGTAGAAATAGCTGCTATAGTAAATGGATATTAAACCTAAACCCTATGTATAAAAGTGACACAATATGTGAAATATTAATTAACACAAAATTTGTAATTGATTATACTTTTATATGAATATGCTTAACCTGTAAGAACCACTGTATAATCTGTTTTGTTTTAGTATTAGTTATTGGACCAAAGCGATAACAAATAAGAAAACTTATCAGCGAAGTTATTAGAATATACCACATAACGTAATCTCTGTACTGTAATAATATCAACTGCGTGTTTTCATATATCATTTGACCAATATAGAAACTCATCGTCCAACCAGTAGCAAGCATTAAGTACATAAACTTTCCCTGGTAAATCAAATTAATATTAATGTAAAATACATTTAGAAAAGAAAGTTTCTTAATACTTACTCGTGGAAATAATTTACCAGCAAAATATATTAATATTAAACACGAAGCTGTAACTCCAAGACTAATGCCACATAAGTAATAGAATAATGGATTATGACTCAGTCTTTTAGCAAACCAAAACAATACAATTCCAATCACAGCCATTAAGATTTTCCAGATATTCGCACCTAATTGATGCAATCAAAATAATGAGTAAATATGCTTTAATACAATTACACTACGAACTTGTACATTCGAAACTTACGTGTTTGGGTCATACTGATAGTATATTGTAATCCTTCATACTTAGAAGTATAAACACCAATGCAAGTAGTTTGGAAAGGATCTAATTGAAACGATTTTTGTTTTTTTGTATTGAAAAAATTAAATCTCCAAAATCCCAAATTATTAGAATGTTTTTCAAATACTTCTTGAGGCGTGCTGCCATCATACAAATCATACGTGTCCCGGTTAATATTCAAATTCATCTGTAACGTGTTACTTCATATAAATTTTATTTGGTAATATTGAAAGATGTCTGATAAATTATAAATTAGATTTATTTTCTTTTACCGTTATTGTCTTCCAAATATATAAAAGATATTTCGACTTTGCTTTATGGCAGAACACTTGCAGGCCCGCTTTATCATTTATAATAATTTTTCCTGGTTCTATGAGGTGAACTACAGAAGTAAATAAATTGTAATACTAGAAAATGATTAACAATACACATTATAATTACGATTAATTTATTCAAATTAAATAATGATACATTAAATGATAAATAGCAGTACATAGCAATTTTGTTAATTTTCAATAACAACAACAAAATATAGTCAATAGCAACATGTAGTAAAATGTAATATAGGTTATATAAAACTAACCTGAATCTGTAGAAATAGCACATCTTGCTGATAAATTCTGTAGAATCAATAATACAAAAATGATTTTTAATATTCTGATCGTCGTTTCCATTTTAATTTACGTTTTAATATCGATTTGTTATTTGTTTATAAATATAGTATTAACCTTTCTCTTAAAAATTCACAGCAATCTGAATTGAGCGTTAACAGATTTGAAATTCGAGCATGGCGCTGAACGGGCAAACATCGATAAATTGTTAGAAACGATATAAGAAATAAATCGATTGTCAACCAATTTCACGCTTCATATAATCAAAATTGGCGCGAACGTATCCTGAATCATAAATAGTCATCAAAACAATACAAATAATTTGTAACAGTCGGTGCTGTTCTATTACAATAGATAATTGTTAACTTTCAAAAATGTAAAATGAGTCAATTTATAACAATACAAGGTAAAAGCAATTCCTTTACTTTTAAGTATAAAAAATAATGTCTAATATAATTTTATATTTTATTATATTAATTTATTTATTTCAGTTGGTCAATGCGGTAATCAAATAGGATCAGCTTTCTGGCCTTTGGCATTGCACGAATATGGTATACAAATGAAAAATGGATTTGCGGATCTTCTCAAGATCCAACGAGATTATATTAAAAATATAGACGCATTGTGGGATGGATTTAACAGTTTTTTTCATGTACCTGGAAATACAGATAATTTATGTTTTAAAACAATAGCTGATTTGAACGTGGCCAAAGTTAAAGCTAGGGTACTGTATTATTATTATTATTATTATTATATTTGCCAAAATTTCCAAAATGTATTATAATATTAAAATAAAACTTGTTATCTTTGAAGGCCATTCTAATAGACATGGAAGATAGCGTTGTTGGACGATTTCAACATGGACCGTTGCGTGAATTATTTAACAAAACTTGTACGGTGACTAATTATCCTGGCTCTGCGAATAATTGGTAAGACAGAATTGGTAAATAGAAAAATAATTGTTAATATCATGTAATGATGAATATAATCGTATAAAGGGCTACAGGATATTATACTCATGGTACGGAATATCATGATCGAATTGAAGATGTAATAAGACAATGTGTTGAAAAGTGTGATTGTCTAGGTGGATTTTTTCTTTTACATTCTGTTGGCGGTGGAACTGGTTCTGGTTTAGGAACAGCAACTTTAACTATGTTGAATGATAACTACCCTCATGTTGATAGGTATGTTATATATATTTTTTAAATATCATTATACTAATAGAAACATTTTATTCTTTTTCAGACACGTGTCCTCGATATATCCTACAGGTATGGAAGATGTTATTACAGCTCCGTACAATACATTATTAGCGACAAAAGAGTTGATAGAACACGCTACTTGTGTATTTCCAGCAGAAAATGAAGCACTCTTGAAAATTTGTGAAACCCAAATAAGAAATAAAGATAATATGGATCAGGCTAATTTTAATGCTTTGTGTTTACCATTTCAGGATATGAATAGTATTATTGTTAATATGCTTCTTCATTTGACTAGGTAATACATTTTTTTTATTATACATATTCTGATGTAAATTGTAAATAAATTTATTTACAGTGGCTCCAGATTTCCTGGAAATTTAAATATAGATGTAAGTGATTTATCTACAAATCTTGTTCCATATAAAAGGATGCACTATATACTTAGTAGTGTTAGACCAGTAGCTTTGACGGCGCCTAAACTTCTTGTTACGAATACTTCAAAGTAAGTACATTTTCAAGCATTATTATATAAATGTATCACGATGAACAAAAATATTGAAGGGCTCAAGATATACTGTTTACTAACGCATGGTCTCGGACTAACCAGTTGACTAAAATACATCCGCTACAGACAGGATCTGTCATATTGAGTGCTGCGTGTATTGGAAGAGGCCAATTTTCGATAACTGGCATAAAGCGAAATATTGAAAGGTATCATTATATTATCATTTAACGCTATTTACAAATATGTTATATAACGTGGATTATTATTTACAGACTCCAAAGTAAAGCTAAATTTACGTCATGGAGTAAAAATTCAATGAAAATAGGTTTATGTTCTGTTCCACCACCCGGGCATGCCACGTCTTTATTATGCTTGTTTAACACCTCGGCTATTTCTTTGATGTTTACGAATTTAATCGGACAGTTTACCAAATTATATAAACGAAAGGTAATAATTAATAGTAAAATACTTAGTATAATATAATTATACTCATTATTTCAGGCGCACGTTCATCACTATACCCAAGTTTCTGGATTTGAAGATTCCCAATTTTTACATAGCAAAGAAATGATCTCCGATTTATGTGAACATTATATGGAGCTTCAAAATCAAAAACAAAGACATATTTCACGGTTGCTAACGCTTTAAAAATTATACAAGGAGACGAACGATCGGGATAATCAGGAATTGTATTATAATAGTAAGTTGATTTATTAATTTAATCATATAGTAAACATGAAATAATTTTAATAAAAATAGTGTCTTTTCTTTTTTTTTTTTTTATTATAATAAATCATATTTTCTATATAACATAAAGAATCGTTTTATTACGTTAAGAGTGTTCTGATTAATTGTTCGTTCGTAGAGTTTTTTCTTTTCTCCCCCTTTTAGGGATATTGCAGAAGCATATTTATATTATATTATATAAGCTATGTGCCTTTTTGGAGACCATAATCAACATTATCTTATCACTTATTTATGCGTTAAGCTTAAAATATCAATGAATTAACTAGCTGGAATTTGGGGTAATCCAAACTCATCCACCAACACACCGTCCTGAAAACAAATTAGATGAATAAAAATGAATATATAACAATATGAATAAAAAATAAATATATAATCTTATAGATAGTAACCTTGTTCCTAACAGAACTAGAACCTGGTTCCTTATCAGGAGCATTAGGTGCTTTAATTGCATCATCCAAGTAAGATGTATCTTCATCTAGAGCAATCTCATCACCAAGAGCATCCAATTCAGCGGCAAGTTCATCTTCGTCAATATCTGGCATTCCATAACTACGACCCATTGCTTCTTGTACTTCATCCGCTTGTTCCAACATATCAGCTAAATTATCTTGTATGTCCTGCGCAAGAGAAATAGACAATTAATAATAAATTATTAAATTAGTTAGAAATAAGAGGAACATACTTCGATGTCATCTATGTTAATATTTTTGAATTCTCTTTGCATTTGTTTAACACCATCCTTCATAGCGACCACTGTTGCTTGAGTGTCTTTTAATGTTTGCGTAGCATAATTTGCTTGTTCCATATTGAATGCTTGTTGACGTAGATTATCTACTTGTGCTTCATACATTTTTCTTTGTTTAAGGACACGCATCGCTTTGGCTTTGACAGCATTCTTCGCTGGACCTTCTCTCATTTTCACCATCTGATCTTTGTATTTTTTTAATTCAGCATCTAGTCGTGCTATTTTCTTTTCAGCTGAATCTGCTCTACTATCCACCTGAATGAAGATCATCAATAATGTAAGAAACATCAATAAGTAAATAATATCATTAACCTGTATTTTGTTTCATTTTTGTGAATAAGTTTAAACAACTTACACCAGCAATACAATCAGTAATACTTGGAGCTGGCTCCTTTGGTTTAGCACGTCCAAAAAGTCTATTCATTTTTTAATTATAATCAGTCAAATACAAAAGACTGATTTGAATCTTATGTGATTGAATTTCTGGAACGTCAGAACGTATGACTCAAAGATGAAGTATGAAATTGTCAATCTAGTGATGAGGGCAGCACTATGCTATTACGTAGTATCTTTGCGTTTACTTGAAATTCAAGGTTGAAAAGTAGGAATTTCAAGTAATTTTTCAAAAATACACATTTTTATATATTGCCAGTAATTTTATTAAACAAAAATAAAAAATTCACATAATTTTTGCAGATAAAGATATCTTACAAATAACAGAATAATACCCCGTTAATTTATAGGTTAATAATATTTATTTATTTTTATCATATTAATTTATACATAATTTGAAAAAGAAAGAAAATTGATTAATTAAAAAACGAACGTTGTAAATATTACAGAATATTATCTATTTTGAGATAATATGCTGTAATGTTAAATATACTAAAAAATAACATTTGAAATCGCGCAATAATGCGCACAAATTACCGCGTTTACATAAGAGCAAATCAAATTTGATCTGCCATAATCCTCCATTTTTTTTCTCGTATTTTTTCATTCGACGTGTTCAGATAACAAGGATGAAGTTATTCCTTTTTATACTCTTCATTTCTTCCAAAATTTTTGTAAAAATTAAATAGAAACTTATTGATACAAGTATAAAACTTTATTTTTACATATTTTGACTAAATGTAATTAGTTTATTTTGTTTTTAGCAAGTCAATGTTCGCGATCTTGCATAGTTTGAATTTGTAATCGTTTTTTACATTTATTTATTATTTATTCGTTAACGATCAATCAATTGTTAAAATAAATGTAGTATCATAATAAAATCAATGAATATTTTAATTTTCTCATTAATTTCACCAAATCGATTCAGAGAATGAAAGTACTATCAACCGTTGGATTTGCTAACTTTTTTCTACATTCTATCAAAGAATACAGAAGTACATAAAAGCTCACAAATCTCCTTTTTTATCTAACCAGATTCATCTTAGTTACTACCGGGACCACCAATGGGCAATAATAGGTAAAATACTGTATTCTTTGATAGTATTGTATTGTTCTTTGATAGTATGTACCGTCATCGCGTTAAGTACCTATTATCGCCTACTGGTGGTCCCGGTAGTAACTAAGATGAATCTGGATAGATAAAAAAGGGGACTTGTAAGCTTCTATGTACTTCTGTATTCTTTGGTAAAACAGTTTACGACAGTTCGTAGTTACGATTTTTTACGATAATGGCAGTAAACTCTTCTTTCCAATGGTAATGCAATTTATCGTTGCAGAGATGGTAAGTTGTTTACAAGATCAATGAGATCTTCTCTTGTCGGGTAAATTTGCACATTTGTGATCACGATTAAAAAAAAGAGATTCTCATTCAAACTTGTTGGTTATTCAACATTACGCTAGAGTCGATATAAAAAATATAAAAAAGAAAAAACATAAAATAAGAACACACGAGACACTTCAAGACGATATCTCGAAATTATACAATTATTTATCAGCTCGCGTCTTTCGATAACACTGGGTTTTTTTTCCTTTAGTATAGTAAAAAAGAATAAAGAGGGATATTCGGTCATCAAAGATCAAATAACTTTGCTATTAGAATCTTGAAAAAATTATTCTTATCATGAGTTACAAAAATAATTCTTTGAAGAATTACACGCCAAGTTGATCGAGTTAATTCGTAAAACCTAACTCGATTCAATTTTAACATTTTCCAACATTATCCTTGAACCGTTCCGCTTTTCGAACGGAACTATTGCATCACTCTTGTCTGTTTACTCCACCGTCAGGTTACCGTTACGTTTGCGCACATGTACGCACAGCAGCAAACGTTGTTGATATCTTATCAGCGTGACTCTTTTACGGCAGGTGTATTTATAAGTACGTATGATATTTACCTACGTAATAGGTACTTAAATACATGCGCACTAAATTCTAGATTCAAACTCATAAGACCAGAAATCTCCTGATCGTTACTGATTAAAATCATAATCATTCTTATAATAAATAAAAAAAAGGTGGTAGAATATTTCGTAGTAGATTTCTTCTTGATTTTTTGTAATTAGAAAAAAGAGGAAGGAAGATTCGTTTACGGCCCTGAATTTTCCTAGAGCTTGTAGTTCGAACGGTGCGACGTTGATAGTAAGAAGACATGGAAGAAGCGTGGGCGGAGGTAAATGCGAACACGAAGAGAGAGAGAGAGAGAGAGAGAAAGCGAGTGAGGGAAGAAGGGTAAAGAATAGGACAGCAAGTACGAGATAGCACGAGGAAGATAGAGACAACTAAATACATCGGTGCTTTTGGTGGAAGCGGTGGTGGGCCAATGTTATTCAAAGCGCATGCGTGGATGAAGTCGGCGCGCGACGCATCAATGTGTTAAAAAGAGAACGAAGAAGTACCACCATCAGAACTACCACAAACAGCACCCCACCTCCGTCACCATCAGCTAGACTGAACTAGCGACTGAACAGCCAGGCAGGAGGCAAGCAAGCAGACAAGCAGCTAAGCTAGGAAACGCGCTAGCGAGTAAAAGTTAAATTTATCAGCAATACAAGAACAATAGGGAATATCGATAACGACAAGATAGACGATTCTAACGACGTTAGATAAAGGAAGTCACGACAACGGTGGTGAGAAGAAAAGAAAAGAGAACAGTGAATACATTATCAGAGAAGGTGGAAGAACCATTCACTTTTACACGGGACCATAAGAAGCTTTGATACGTGCTGCACTATTCGATAGCAATTGGTCTCTATGGTCGACCCAATGTTATGGTTAGGCTCGGAGTATCTAACGGAGTGTTGAATAAGTCACTACGACTACGCATGAAACGTATTACATTTGAGAAGGAGTTGAACAGGCAGCTTACCAAAGCCGCTGTTGTTAAATTGCTTCGTTTGCCACTCTGTCTAGTTCCCTTTTGCTCTCTTTCTCTCTTTCTCACTCAATACATATATTTTTTTCTTACAAGCGCGCCCTCTTGCTCGCTCCTCGTGAGTTCTGTTTCTCCCTCTAACTCTCTCTCTCTCATTCTCTCGCACACGCCCCCTCTCGCTATCTCGTTTTCTCTTGGCCAGTCCAAGAAGAAGTTATACGAGAGAGAAAAAGAGAGAGAGAGAAAGGAAAGATAGAAACAGACCACGTCGGTTTGGTGGTCGATCGGTAGAGGAAGATTACGACCTGGTGGTGGTCTCTTTATAACACTATTTTTTTCCCGAATTTTCTTGGCTAAAGACAACGTAGAATGAGAAAGCGAGCAAGCTGGTGCAATTTGCTGACCCCACCGAGAAACGACTGAGAAACGTGGGACTGAAATTATGTTACCTGGAAGGAGTTCCCTAGCTTACTGTAGAAAGAAGAAAACATAGAGATAGGTCAATAATAAGAAAAAAAAGTTTCTACTTCTGTTTGTATTTTTTTTTAAATTTATACTCCGCATAATAAATTAAAGAACGTGTCGGACCCTTTTCCGTTCCTACTTTTATTCCTCTTCGGATTCGTTGCTTTGCAATAGGGACAATTTTCGCTTTTTTTATTTCGAGAAAGAGCAAGAAGAGGGAGAAAGGGGGAAGAAAGTGAGAAAGAGGGAGAGATAGAGAGATAGAATCTGTTAAAAATAATTATAGCCGTCATCGTGATCATTGTAAAGGTGTACTGCGTGTGTCCGCGGTGTGTTACATCGCGAGGTAGCTCGCATCGTTGAAGCTTATCGGTGATCGATCGAGTAAACGATACGGGGCAGCGCGCGCTGAGGGGCGGCGGGGGAGGGGAAGGGCTAGATAGGAAGAGGAGGTGGCGAAGTTGGAGGAGGAAGAAGAGGAGGAGAAAGAGGAGGAAGAGGACGGTGGAGGACGGTGTGCAACGACGAGGAGTCGTCGTAGTAGCTCGTCCAAGTTCGACCGTAGACGGCGACGGTATCGTGCCGCGTGTATCTCGCGCGGATCCCTCCTCGGCACGGCAAGGACGCTCTCCAAAGAGCGTCCAGGTACGAAAGAGAAGTGCGCGAGTGACCGAACGAAGGGAGGATTACTCCAGTGTGATTATTTTCTTGCGGTGTCGTTTGTCGAGGAGGAGAGGAAGAAGGAATAGATTTGCGTCGATGATATAAGTGCGATCAATCGAAAAAATTAACAGATAATACATAATACGATAGAGAAAGAGGTTACGAGTAAAAGGGAAGGAGAGAGAGAGAGAGAGAGAGAGAGAGAGAGAGAGAAAATAAATAAAAGAAACAAAAGTATAATACAAAAAATTAGTGTTGGTGAAAATTATGAGTGACGAGGATCGTCGAGTGATACTCGCACGAGATAAGAGATAGGCCAGAGAAATGCCATCGGGTCGACGTGGTATCGGTGGATCTCGGCCGATCTCTCGGTTCTAAAGTTTTTTACGTCAAAAGTGGAAGTAGCGAAGTAGAAGGTTAGAGCAAGGAGATCTTTATTAAGGTGAAAGATTAAGAGAGAAAGGAGGAAGGAAGGAAGGAAGGAAGGAAGGAAGGAATAAAGGAAGGATAAACAGCAAGGGTGAAGAGAATCGAAAGATTTGCCGTAGCGCGCTCAGCTTCCGGGATTCGTGGGTGTTTTTACGCGCGCGGCGTGGATCGATAGCCGTCTCTCGCGAGCTCGGCTAAGCTTTGACGAAGTCCGCGGCGTCAACAGGACGACGACGACGACGACGACAACGACGACGACGACGAGGACGACGACGACGAGTCGGTTCGAAGGACAAGCAATTTTTGTTCGCGCCTGGACACGAAATACTCGCGTGTATTACTTACAAGAAGTGGGAGAAAGAAGGGAAGGAAGTAGAAGGAAGAGAAAGAGGAAGAAGGTGAGGAGAGGATAGGACAGGATAGGATACAAGTAGAAAGGGCCGAGTTCCGGTGATATATGGGGGACTTCGGCACAACGAGTCTCTTCTCGAGTTCCTTGTCCGGGCCAAAATCGTCGATCGGTAGTAGTTCGAGTGCGGCCATATCCCTATCAACGTCTACCATGCAGGACGACCTGCTGATCGAAAAGCAGAGCACGGGAAAGCCGGCGCCTCTCTCGCCGAGCGCTGCCCTCGATAACGTTGGCGGTCCTCAAGAAAAGTCCAAGGACGCGGTTGAGGTCGAGAGTATCGCTATAACATCGACGACGCCCTCTTCTACGGAAAAGGAGATAATCGCGTGTAGCACGACCTCGGCCCTTCAAGGTTTCAGCGATCCGGCCAGGGTGCCGAGTCTTTGGGCAGATGACACCACGGGTTTGGATCTGCCGGTAAACGGTTCGATCCCTGCTTTTCAAAATTTCCCGACCGGAGGTCCGGCCGGCTTTTTTGCCAGCACAGCTGCGGCCGTTTCAACGAATACTCGACGAGCGATCACGGCTAGTCATAATTTTCCACAACAACACGGTAACGCGGCTGGGGCGCCAACCACCAGGCACGGCCTTCCTGTATCCACACCTCAGCAGCAACAACAACAGCAACAGCAGCAGCAGCAACAGCAGCAACAACAACAGCAGCAACAGCAACATCAACAACAACCACCGCCGACCTCGCATCCAGGGGTTTATCTACCCAGTAAAAGTTATGCCGCGTGGTCAGGTGGGCCTCAAGCACCACAACAATGGGGCGGAGGACCCCAAACGGCCGCTGCTGTCGCTAGTCAAGGTCTTTCTCCTTGGAGCCGCGGTAGGTCCGTTCCAAATCTACCACCTCTGCACTCCTCTCTTCACGCTGCCGCTGCTGCCGCTGCTGTCGCTGGTCTTCAAGGAAGGAAACCAAGTCCCACGTTTCCGGGACACCCTGGACCTGCTGCTCATCCTTCCTGCATAAGCCCAGTCAGGCAATTTCGCAGGAGCACATCTTATCCTGGAAAGGGTAATATCTATCCACCTCAGCCAGCGCCAACGTTCGAGGTCACCGCTGCGGAAGAGAGGGACCTGCTGTTACCGCCCTTTCAGCAGGTGAATCTTCATAGGTGTTTTGTTTCTTTCTTTTATCATTTATCATCTTGAACTGATAAACCATTTCATGATCGCAAGAGAATGATCTGTAAAATGTTATATTTGATAATGATTTACGTTATGTTTTTTTCATCAAGATTTTCCAGATTCCTTAAATCAATTTCAATTGACTCAGATCACGTTAAATTTTCAAGATGCATTTGCAATATTGCGCGCTTAAATAATAATGCGTTAGTGCGATTATCCTAAGCTCACTTTACCACTGCTACGATATTTTTTCACTCTCTCACCTATGCATAGATTCGAAGGGTAACATATGCTTCATGCCAGGTTGAAAATTCATCGGTTCATTGGCGTCGTATCTAATTAATCGTATATATATTCTTGAACGATACATTTTTTTCATTCATTATCTAATTACAAATTTATCATTAAATATATAGATATATATATATTTGAACCATTACTCTCCATACATTATATCGTTAGCTTTTACGAACGAGACTAGCGATAAATTTCGATGAGTGAAATAAAAAATCTAAATTCATCGAGCTAAATAAAAGATTATTATTTTTAACGTTAGGCAGTCAAGAGCGACGGCGTAGGTGTTCTTTTGACTTTTCAGTCGGGTGGTATTGCGTTATCGATCGTCCAGCACAGGTATAGCTATAGAAAAGCGTGTACTTCGCGTTCTCGGCTTGTGGTGGTACGGTAATAATCGTGAGGTCTCTTCGAAAAGGTGTTCTACGCTTGGGTCTGACTTCCGTGGGCTGCGCCGGTGCATGTATTTCATGCCAAGTTATGCAACTACTCCGTTCGTACGAGAGAGAAAGAGAGGGAGAAAGAGTGAGAGAAAGAGAGCTAGTGAGAGAATTAGAAAGAGAAAAACTCGTATTTAAATTTAGACAGTGCAACGGCTGTTTCAACAGTCAGCACGGCTACTCAGTGCTCTTTGTGTGACATCGTTACCTTAACACGAGACATATATTTTTTTTCTTCGTTTAACAATTTTCCCTTCTACCGTCGTCATCTTGGAAAAATCCAACCGTAAAATAATTTTCCTACTACGGAGAACAGAAAACGATATGACGAACGAGGTCACCGTTAGCTCGATTGGTAGAATTTACTTGAAAATTACGCGTATCGCGTTACGATGCCTGTTAGAAAAGTAAAACATACAGTAACTCGAGAATTAAGATTGGGAGTTTGAAAATAGGAAAGTTTAGTTAATCAGGTTGAATGATTTTTCGATTGAGTAATGTAGTGTAAATGATCGATTAATTCGATCGATAAATTGAAAAAAAATTTACTCGAAAAAAAGAAAGATATAGGGGGGGAGAGAGAGAGAGGAAAAAAAAACACTTCGTCGTTGAATTCTGACCCAATTCCTTTACGTCGTCGTTTGGATTCACACATATACAAACAAACATAGATATATATATATATATACGTAGACATTTACAGACGCGTAAGGAGAGTGTGTCTAGCAGAAGTTTAAGCTCAGCTATTTTCAACCGCTCCGTCAAAAATAGAGAGCTGCATACTATACCGAGAGAGAGATAGAGAGAGAAATGGCAGGTCTTGTTATGCGAGAGAACCATCTCAATTTTCGTCACGTCGTTTCTATTGAATATTTAATATCCATCGTTTTATTTGAAATACCTTTTGAAATACTATTCGGAATACGACGAAATACTAACTTTAATTCCTTCTTAAATGTTCTAAGTATCATTGTATTTTAATAATTTGCTTAATAATCGATGATTACGTTTCGCTCGTCCTCATATTAGACTCGAAATATCGTTTTAGCTTTTTTCTCCGTGTGTAATTGAAAGTAGATATAATGTGCGATACGAATGAATATTAAGTAAACAAAAAAATTATCGCACATAACAATTTGTTCATCTGGTTTTGACTCGACAATATTTCCACTCTCTACCATATTGGAATCATTCAAATACTTGCAATGTAATTTTAATGCTATGATATATCCTATCGTCCCTGCAATTACGATTATTCCTTAATGTTAATAGTTACTAATAATTAAAGAAAAAAAATCATTTTCCATACACAACATCGTTGCTTAGATTTTATCGATAACCGGTGACCCTTAGAGTCACCAAAATCGATCGACTTTGTAAGTACACGTATTATGATTACTAGTTGAAGAAACTCTTCTCTTGAATTTTCATACTATCCTAGAATCTAGTTTAGATTAAATTGGAATTTAAGTTTGTAGGGAAGTTTACTACGCGACGATGCATCCAAGGATTAGTTTCTAATTTCTGAACACATCGAAAGCGAAAATTGGAATATATCATCCAAGCATATAGATAGGTGCTTACATGCTAACGCTTGAGAAATATGATAGAAGGTATTAAATTCTGACGAGCTAAGTTTCTCTCTCGAATGACTTTTGTAAAGAAATTTCAATGGAAGATATTCGTAAGATTTTGAAGAAAATATTTAGAAAATATTATCGAGATCATCCCCTAGTGTTCATTCATACATTTCAATCAGGATGTATCTGCATGTGTATATATTTCAGTTTGATAAGTTGGAAATATCGACAAAGAGGAGAAAATCAGTCAGAAAATAGAACGAACGCGATCATGTAATGTGTGACCCAGTATCTAAAGAGTACAAGAGAGGGAGAGGAGGAGGGTGGAGGGGCCACAGAGGAGGAGGGGAATGTTTTAATAAAGCGAAGAAATGGCGGCGAGCTTGAAGTCCGATAATTCATCGTTCGTTCGTTCGTTCGTTCGTTCGTCATTCACCTTGGAAGAGCGAATCGGAACACGTGCAGTAGGCCGCCTGGCTAAGGTAAAGGAAACCCATTCGTCGTCCTATTCGTCGATAGTGTGAATTTGTATATACGCGTGCACTTGTTACAAGTTTATATGTATGCGCTGCCGACTATGCGCGTGCGCCTTTCCACATAAACGCATAAAAACATACGTACAAATAGAAATTTAACGTAAATGAGAAAGAACGGAAATATCGTAATCGGGAGTATTGTTATTAGAAACTTGGTTCTTGTTTGCTGATCATGTTGAAATTTATATACTTTCTTTTATTGAAATACTCAATTTTTATATTGTTCTTATTTAAATATAATATAAATTTACAATTACTTCTCTTGATATCGATACAAAATGTAGGGATATTTATAAACGATGATATAAACATAATAATTTAATAATCTCTCTCTCTCTCTCTCTCGATTTATTATTTAAATATTTATTGTGTTAAATTATTTTCTTACTTAAAAGACTAACGTGTATCGTTAATGGTATTAAAAAGTAATCGATATGTTTGCTTGTTATTTTTTTTCCTACGGACACGAATCTAATCGGGATGCAACGTGGATGATGGTTGAAAATACTTATCGGTATTTCCCGGCCTATAATCCCACATTTTTTTTTTCCTTTTATGATTCGATATCTTGTCCTAGATTTTAGGACGTATTAAAAGAGCCTTGTCCTAGTTTCAGTTAAGTTTTCGTCAGGAAGAATGTGGAAAGCTTTTTATGCGACACATTAAATGTGAGACACGAGATACGAAAAGGGTGTTTGTTTTATCAAGGTTACGCACCTGCGTAATACACATATGTACACATATGTGTTTATGTATGCGTGTATATTGGTATATATGTACATGTACATATGTTATAATTTAGGGTGTTATTATCAATGCAAGATGGAACGAGACGTTAGAACGATTTACTACGTGTCTCTAATTTTCCCATATTCGTAGGCCTCCAGCGCATGATTGATCTGACATAATATCAACTATAATCACATGCTAGTTGCTTAAACGCCTTCGGGGAGAGATAATACATTGGGCGAGAATAACTGATGCGTTGGTAAACTAAATGAGGAAAATAGATAAGCGAACGTTAACTCGTAATATTACTTCCACGAGCTTGATCAATGTTATTTTATTTTTCCCCATTTTTTTTTTTTTTATTTTTTCTTCGTTTGTTTTTTAGCTCAGTAGGCGTTAACTCATGCCAGATATACCATAGATTATTTTTTCTCGCTTTTGAGAGAACAAAATTATAATTCGATCTAAGATCAACAATTACAGTAAGTTAGATGTGTGTGTGTGCGTGTGCAGTTTATTATTATATTTGTAAAAACATTTCGGCGTACGTTTGCCAGACCAAAAATAATCTTTCATTAGAAAAATTTGTCTTTGGATGATAAATTTCAAATTATTCTGTCGACAAAATTGGGTCATTGTAATTACGAACGTTAAGGTTTTTTTTTTTGTAGCCAGGATTTTTATCGCAATCAATTTATCAGCAAAGCAAAAAGCTTTCATTTCTTTTCATTATTATTACAATGAAGACAATAACGCGACCTTTTCGTATCGTTACCATGCAGATTTGATTCAATTTTTTTTCTAGCTAGAGATCGACACGATAAATCATTTAGCAAGGGAACGTGACGAAATTTATTGATGCCATATTTTCTATATGCAAATAGTTGTGAACAAACATTTACGTGTATCATGCGTTACGTTAATTTCATTAAGGAAGATGTTAATTGCGTCGTGTCAATTAATAATAATTTGTCCTTGGGTACGAATAACCTAATATCGATATCGTTTATCAGCCTGGATAAGACGTTTTTTTTTTCTTTTTTTCCATTTATATTGTAATTTGTTTTCCTAGTTTCTTCTCTTCTTGATTAATTTCGATTATTCGATTTTTTTAAATTTTAATATCTCTGATAGAAATATTCATATACATATATGTACTTTTTTTAATAAATGAATGTTTAAATCCTATTCTCCTATTAATTTATTTTATTTTCTATTTTGTTTTTTCTAATTAAATGAAATGCGGTCACGTAAGTACGCGAGCGGAAAGTTTCAGGGAACAATTCTCTAATATTATAATTTTTAATATTATTTCATGTCAACGGTGACCTTATAACGCAATATAGGCTAAATGTTAAATAGATTGTTCGAAATCATATCGCGCTCTATTAAAAAAAAATAATCTACAGAGGAAGACGTATAGCATATAAAAAAATAATCGAAGCTATACTTATATGTATATTACATAAAAAAAGAAAAAGAAAAGAAAAAAAAAATAAAATGTATATACGTGACTACGAATGTGTTAGTTATCGATCGGTTTGTCTTGGATTTTACTAGAAAAAACTTATCTGAAAATAAGAGTAGGCATTTGAAATTAGAAAAACAAAAAGTAGAATTCCATAGAGAATCTTACAGTAGGTCCCAAGTGATTAGCCCGATTTTAAGGTCCGCCCTATTTGAATTCGAGAGTGCGCCGGTGCGAAGTGACCCGGTACGAGGTTTATAGGTCAGCACTCCGCTTTCGTGTGATATAGATTTTTCGCGCTGAGCTTCCGTACGAAGTAGCGAACTTAGCCAAGGATTCTTTCGAATTAACACGAATATAATTTTTTTTTCTTTTTAATTCTCCTATTATAGATTTTTATTCTGCGACATTTTAGTATCGTTCTTTGGAATGCCACCATGTTAACGAACAATTTCAAATTCTTATCTTGCGATATCGTTGTCGCATACTCTACGTTATAACGAATATATAGGTCACGCATATCATCGTAAATTAAAATAATTGTTAAAATAAAATGAAACAAGACGGGCTAATGTTTATAGTAACTTTTATGATGCTTTTCTTACGACAACGTGTGTCATTTTGCGAGAATGACTTTTGATGCTAGTAAAACCTTGACTAATGATACTTAACGATACACTTTTTTATTATGTTACTTTTTTTATTTTGATTAATGATACTCTTATTATAAGGACATTCTTGATTACTCTTCGTTAATTGTATTTTGGTGTTCCGTTCGAAAGAGATAAATCGTAGTGCTCGTGAAAATGTTATATTTAGATGTCAATAAAATAAGTTTTATAGTTTTTATATGAACGTATAAAACATTATGTTGTGTTTGTTAACAACTTTGTTAGCTTTTTTTGTCTGTGTTAAGGTTCTACGTTATTTTTGAATGTAACCCTGACAACAATACGAAAATTCGCACGAATTTTTGAATAAAAACATTTCATAGAGATACATCATGATGCTCGTTGACAAATTATATTTACATTTTGATTAATTAGGTCAAATAGATTAAACACGGTGTTGCATTTATTATCATTTATCGATCATGAAACAAAATCTAGTTACTTTAAAAATGATATCTAAACGGAAAACTTCAAATGCGCATGAGAAAAACTTTCTCGAGGTTAAATATTCGATATAATTAGATAAACAATATGTTGATAATGGAATCAAATTGTTTAACCAAGTTTCCTGTCTAATTGTAAAGCTCGAAATAGGGTTCCTTAATGTATGCTTCCTCACGTAGGTTTATACAATTAAACGCAATTACAGGTACGCTATCATCTGCAGTATAGAAGCAAGTAGGGCGACGCTAGCGCCACTGTTTTCCGCATTCTCCATCCTTCTGCCGCCATCGTCCTCCTATGCCGTAGCAGTGTTACCACCCTGTACGTTTAGCTGCACCACCCCTTTCTCTCTTCTGTCAACTCGAAGTGTCCTACTCTATCGATAGAGCCAAACTCAAAGAGTGAGAAAGACAGAAATGGTAGGAGAAGGAGAGGGAGAGAAAGAAAGAGTGTGAGAGAGAGAGAGAAAGAGAGAGGTGACCTACTTTGCGCTAGCTGACTGGAATCGTTTCTTTCGTACACGCCTAGGGATCCAGGCTACGCTATGTCTGCCCTGTATACTCTTCTTCCACACCCTTCCCTCGTTCTATCGGTGATCTTCACTCCGGCAATACCGCATCGACCCCTCGGGTCAGCAGATTTCTTCCACGAGAAGGGAAGGGAGAAAGGCAGACCCGGGGCTATCTATAAATCTTACGCGAAGGAAATCAGCCTTCCAGAGCACAATTTTATCGACCTACGATGACGCGGTTCTTTTTCGAGAAATTTTATCGTCCCTCTTCTTCGTTTTCGATCCGATAAAAATTATATTCTACAACTTTCTTCCTCTCTCTCTCTCTCTCTCTCTCTCTCTCCCACCCCTTCTCTTTCTGCTTTTATCTTTATCTTAATATATTCATACGATTGATGTGGTTTTTATTCTTCTGTTTTTTTTTTTTTTCAAATATAAAAGCCGACACAATTACCGATATAATCACGTATGGAATGTAACCATTAACATGAATTTATGCTAATAGTTAAAGGGAAGTGCGAATTGGAAGGAAGTTGCATTCCAGTATTGTTGGTGACTCTTCAGAATTCTTCTTCCGAGTTTCTTATTCCGTTTCTTTTCGTCTTGTTTATTTCACTTCTTCCAACTTTAGCTCTCTCCCTATCTCTCTCTCTCTCTCTCTTTCCACACATATACGTATTCATCCTTGTCACCACTAGTAGTATTCTCTCCAACATAATAATTATTGTTCCTGTACGGAGTCTAATGGACGTATCATGGGAGTCGCGGCGAAAGCGCGCACACCTAGTAAAGCACCTGGCACCTCGTGCAAGTTCAATACACGTACGTGTTTGGGCGCTTGGATGCATGCGTGCGTGTGCGCATTCTCTATTCTGAGATATAGTTGGGCTTTGAGAGGTGAACTCGTATTCCTCACAGGTGTCTGTATATACATATATATAATAGATATGTGTAGGCTAGATTGTGCGTCAGACGAGACATGGTGTGAGAAAAAAAAAAGAGGACTCGTCGAGTACAAAAACGTATGTAGAACAAGGGAGAGAAGATAGACGACACACAAGAACAACCATGTCTAGACCGACGAAGATGTGGAAGTGAGAGAGAGAGAGAGAGAGAGAGAGAGAGAGAGAGAGAAAAAAAGTTCTCTGTAACTTCCGCTACTCTTGTCTTCTCTTTGCGACACCCCCTAGTCTTGGCCCCTTGAAACTGCTTCCTTCCACGTAATTACGACGCAAGTCGTCGAATTAGAAGAGTCTAGATCTTGGAAAAACGAAATAAAAAAATATCTTTTTCAGCAGTTCGTTATCTCGTGAAATGCATTTGTACCATACATCTGTCTAGTCAGTTTCTTTTTTTTTTATTTTGTTCTTTCTGGTTTCTCGTTGTATTTTTTCTTTTTCTTTTCAATTAAAAATAAAAGAAGGGATAAGTGGTGCACAGGGTCGCGTAAGTACGAGTGTACGAGTCTGAAGTGTTTTTCTTCGTTACTTTTTCCATATCACCCAATTTTCAACTATACGTTGGTATTTTATTTTCTCGTGCATTTTCCCTACTATCATCATTCTGCCGTAGTATAAAACTTGCGCATTGGATGACTCCAGTATTAGGAGTTGGAAGTTACGTTGACGACGATAACGTTTAAAGTTGTGGTAGTAGAAGTAGTAATAGTATTGACTTTGATGGTAGTGTGTTGGTGATTGTGGTTGATGGTAATCAACAGTGGTCAAGAGAGTTGTTGGTCAAGGTTCATGACTAGCAATTGGTATTGAGAAATCGATAATATACATATATATATAAGAGAGTTGGGTGTATATTTATTAATATGTAATATGTAATGAAGAATATGTGTTTGCACGAGATTTCATTTAATGACATACTACAAACAGAATGAAGGGTTCGAAATAATGAGAAAAAAAGAAAAAGGAAGAATGAGAGAAAGAGAAGAGGGGAAAAGAGAAGAGGGGAAAGAGAAGGATGGGTGAAGCAACAAGAAGCCAATGGTATGGCTCGTGTAAGTGGAACAACTTCTGACCTTTATACCGCGGATAAACAAACGAGGAAAGAGGGCAGCACTTGCAACGCAGCACCGGCGTTGGCCCCAAAATAGTAGGACGGTCGATAAGGGTAGTAAATTGAAATTATTCCCTTCTACCTTTTGTACTTGAATGCATAATAGAGGAAACTAAATAAGAACGGAGGAGAGCTGGATGGACGAGTAAAAGGGAGAAAAATAGAATAAAAAGAAGAAGAAGAAAAAAAAAAAAAGAAGAAAATCGAAAGCAAAAAGATATAGAAGGATATGGAGAAAGAAAATAAGTGGGGCAAGAAAATGTGCCGATAGTATTCGTGGGAACGAATCTGGTGGTCATGGATAAACATGAAATAAAGATAAACGAAAGGATGGAAGGAAGAGGAGAAAAATAAAGGGAAGAAGAAACAGAGAAGGACCGAGATATCTTGATAGGGGTGGTAAAATAAGGGGTGGAGCGGTCAGACTAGCTACTAGAGTAGTGGGGAGAGAGGAAGGACGGTACTGGGTTGGAGGCTGCACAGAGATTGCTGTCGACGCCCTGCTGCTGCTGCTGCTGCTTTTGCTTCCTGGTTTCCCTATATTGATTTTCCACGGTGCTGTGCAAGGGTATGAGAGAATAAGCGCTACATGGTGTGCGGCTATGAGTTTGATAGAGACGGATAATACGCACGAATGAACGCGCGAGCGCAACCGGCAGTGTGTGAGTTTTCCTTGATGAGTGGGTAGGTATTAGAGCTGTGTGTACACGAGCGCGCGTGCTTGTATACATACTTCCAGTAGGAAAGAAGGGGAAGTGGGTTGGAACCGAGCTAGAACGTCCGTGGCTTTGCTGGAAAGAAGAAGTGGGAGTGATTCGCTAAGGGTAGGGGTATAGTCGGTCCTAGGAGTAGGGAATAAGAGGGTTCGTTCAGTGGTAGAAAGCGAGAAAAGGAGAGGGTAGAAGTTAGAAAAGCTTCGGTATTGGTATATATGTGTATTGGAGAAAAAGAGAGAAGGGATGAACAAGCGTGTGGTCTGGGGGTTGCAGGTAGCTCGAAAGAAACGAGAAAAGAGTCGGTGGAAAAGGTGGCCCCACCTTTTGCACCTCCGCCCGTACCCAGTGAAGAGAGATGGGCCGATTATTTGACGTCGAACCTTCAGGAATGTGCTTTCTATTTTTTGTGCCCGCTTCTTCCGGTAAATAATCCAATTTCCCATATTGTTCTACTTTCCTATGACTTTTTTTCTTCTATTGACCCACCTGGCTGACCAAGTAAATGTCACGGTCATTTTGCACAGAAAGAAACGTCCGAATTCTTTGAAGTGTAAATAAATGAAATGAAAATATTACGAGGAAAACGTATTGAAATGAAATATTTTGTACAATCTATCATTCAAGTTTTAAGCATCAAAATATTTTGACGAAAAAACCTTTTGAAATTCGATCATCATTTCAATGATATTCAATAGACGTGATATTTACTACTTGTACATATGTAGGAAGATCACCAAGACGAAGTAGTAAAATCATTTATGCTCAGACAGGCGGACGGCTATGCACGATGAGGAAAATAGAAGAACTGGAATGATAGGAGAAGTAAACACAGCTGCGATATTTTTATATGTCAAGGAGTATTTCTTTTTTACCATCCCATCATCCATGCTCTTATTTGCTTTTATCTTTTGTTCCTTTTTCTCAATTGGTCAGTGTCAAAGAATACGGGCAAGCATTTTTTGGTAGCTCGTTTAGCAAGCTCCTGCCTGTGCTTATAACTCGTAAGACCCTCTTTTTCTCTCTTCTTTTTTTTTTTTTCACGACGCGACTGTACGAAGAGGTAGGGTGAGAAGCGGGTGGCGAACTTCCGACGAAAGGAGTGGTACTTTAGGAACCGCTAAAAGTACCGAGAACACGATCACCCCTTTCTCCTCGATGCCGAATCGTTGAAACAGTATTGAAGATGCTTGTGTGTGAATACTAAAGTGCTTTTCGAATACTTTTTTTGTACGTTTTAATCTCTCAAAAGGTTTTACACGTATTGTCTTGTATTTAGTTGTTGTTCTCATTGTTTTACGGTTTATTGTTAGTTCCTTAGACGACACGTTTCAAGCACTTATATATATATATACACACAAGTATCATCATACGTGTACGAATGTAGCCATTTTAACATCACAGAAACTTATTGGTTTACGTACAAATGAGATCTTTTTTATTGAAGTCCTATCAGTGAAATACTAGTAAAGAATTGTGAAATGTATCGATAGGAGGAAGAAGAAAAAGGGAAATAATCTATGAAAATAGAACAAAAACATCAAATTAATTATCATAGAATTTTGTTATATGTAGAAATGAATTAGGTTTCATAAATAAATATTAAATTTGTTTTAAAAATGGGGTACCGAACTTTGATCATAATTATCGTTTGTAATCGTCTAGTTAAGTTTTATCAGTAAAAACAGTGGCGACGTGTTTCGCGAATAAAGGAAAGGAAAAACTTGGGTGTAGAATAAAGAGAGATGAAGGGGAAAGAGACTTTTCAATGCTTCCTTGCATTAACTGCACTCCGCTTCGTCGAAAGTGGTCTATTACGAACTCTCTTTTCTCTTTTTTCACATCCTACACCCTCTTTCTGTTTCACCTTGCGCTGGCTCTGTCTTCTTTCAGGTTACTCTCGCCGCCACCATCGCCATCACCACCACCACCACCATCACCATCACTGCTACCGTCAGCTAGCTTTCTTTTTTCTTTTTTCTTTTGCTTTTTTACTTTCTTTCTTTCTTTCTTTCTTTCCTCGTCTTTTCTGTTTCTTTCCTCTGCTGTCTGCGAGACGGCCATTCTGTCTGTTCGCTCGGCGGACTCTAAAAGTCTTTTCTTGACCAGAGGAGCTCATTTCGATTAAGGATAATAGCGAGTGCCATGAAAGGACCGAGATTTCAGGGTGCCTCTGGCTAGCAAAGTGTGGGCTAACTTATACGAGCTGTTTCTTCTTAAGAAGCATCTCTATCTTGCGATGAAAAGTGGTTTTATGGTGGATCATTTTTTTTTTCTCATTTTTCTTTTTCTATTCTCTTTTCTTTTTTTTTTCTTTTTTTCATTTTTTCATTTTATTTTTCATATTATTCTCTACACTGAAATTTCACGTTGATACAAAAAAAAAAAATAACACACGAATATTTATTTACTTTTTAAGGGAAGGTATTGTTGAACGGAATGAATTGCTTTCAGGATCGCATGACAGCCAATGGAAATTCACCGTTGGACAGTATGCGAACATTGGAACATTACTTGAACGACATCATGCGAGCTGGTGCTGCGGATACTCCCGAACATCTCAAAGGTGAGTCCTAATAAATCTTTCGAGATTCTAATTAGGCAAAAAAACATTGGGAACATATCGATAATCGTATAAAGTGCGATTTATCACACTAGAGGTATAGATACTGGGGAATCTCAATATTGGAATGCGAAGAATCTCTCAAATTCTTGCTGTACGGTTAGAATCCACTCGTTCGTTGACTCGTACACGCTTTGGTATGGATTAAGAATTCGATGAAGGGTTTGCCAGAAATGCGTGCGCGCAACCATTATACTACAATTTTCTCTATTTCTTTCTTTGCGAGATGCTTCAAGCAATTTCTCACTTAAGTATGACAGTAGAGTTACTTCGGAGCTTCTTAAAAGGATTCCCACGAGTGGTAGAAGCTCCTGTTACACGCAAACAATATGTTGGTCCGATAGTTTGCAGTAACATTCGACGAGTTAGGTGTTTCTATAAGTGTTTAATGTTTCCGTGGTACTTCGGTAGCCAATTTTGTTATCCCAAACAAATTAGAGTTGCAGTATTGGTGAATTTACAATGATCTAATGTTTCACTTAGACGATTATCGGAGAATTCTAGCTGATTGTAAGCGAACAGGGATAGAAAGAGAAAGAGAGAGAGAGAGAGAGATAGATGGAGGAAAAGATTACTTCTAAGAGAATCTACGACATGCAACTCTGGCAATAGCGTCGACAGGTTGGTCGAGCCAGTTAACTATGCGTGCTAGAGCAAGTCGGAGGAGTACTTAAACTTCCGTCAGTCCTCTCGACACCCTCCACTCGAGGCGACTCTACTCGCTCCATGTCCGGACACCATGAACAACGATTCTATGTGACTACTATACATAGACATTCTGCTTGGGCATAGAAGCAATGAAAGATACAGAGAAGAGGAGTAACCGGAGGAGGGTGGTTGGTTGTAGGACGATACGCGTCTCGTCAGTGCTTTTCCTCCCTTCTCTCTCACTTTCCTTTTTGCGTCTACACAGTCTGTCTGGGAGTCCAGGCAACCCTCAGACAAGCATTCTCGCGCCTACAGTCAAGGGCAAGGGTGCCATCGCCAAGGCTCTCCTTCGTCGTCGTCGTCGTCGTCGTCGTCGTCGTCGTCACCGTCGTCGTTGACGTCGTCGTTGGTATGGTTGTCGTAGGGTTTCGTTGTAAACGACAACGTTGACTACGAGGAAGGGGAGAAATTCCCAGTACAAAATCACGGATTCTTTCAACCTTCCGGGAGCTGAAACTTCAAACGAACTTCACCGGCCTCGAAAGAGAACCGAAAAGAAAGAACAAAGCAGCTTGCGTTCTATCGCGATTGCGAAAAAACATTAAGCCAATATCGTATGCATATTGTCTCTCCCTATATTAACGTTTTCTTATTATACTTTTAATGAAAATATGATAGTTTATAAAATGATGAGAGATACGATGGGTTTTTTGTTTTGTTTTGTTTCATTCTATCCAACAGTAGATATTCCATACTTGTGTTAACGTTAAAGTGTATAATTCGATTAATTTGCAAAAAATGTAGAGATCTTACGCGAAATAATTAACAATAAGCATTTTTAGGAAGAAAAGTGTATATGAAATGAATTTTAATTGATGTTTTATGAAATAACTTGGTAAAATATGAATCACGAGAAACGTATGTGAGATTGAATTAAATCTGTCTTTAAAGTCTGCTTTATTTTCTTTCTACAACAATTATTATTTAACGATTTATTAACGGATATTTCACGTTTTAACGGTAACACTTGCTTCTCTCGTTCATTCATTAAAAAAGTGAAAATGTTATCGTCCATTGTATCGTCCGGCTTTATAAAACCAACTTATTATTCAGCAATATCCTCCTCGTTACCCCTGATGCCAAAGTGCTATGGCTTTCTGTCCACGGAAGAAGAAGAGAAAGGTGACACCAAGGCAGACCGGCGCCTATATTGTATCACGTAATTATTATCTTCCAAGAGCCTGAAAATGTCCGTGCCAAGACGGTTCTTTTCTACTTAATGCAAGTCGACGCGTTCACGGTTCTTCCTTCTGTCCGCAATTAAAATCTGATGGTCGATCGGGATAACAACAGCACAGAGAATAACAATCCGTTGGTCGAGTACGTTGTCTTCGTCTTCGTCTTCGTCGTCGTGATGGTGGTGGTGGTTGCCCTTCTGCTGCCTTCTGAAACTCAAAGACTTTCCCAAGTGGAGACTCAAATCCGCGACGAAGTAGAATGAAAAGTAGACAGACCGACAGATAGATAGACATGAACAGAGAAAGAGAATTCTTCAAGAGCCTGCAAATAGGTTGGGTGATTCTTTCTTGCGAAAGACAGACGGACAGACTGCCGAGTTAACGGACTATTATTTTTCCGGATCTAAAGCAGTTGGATCCGTGCCATACTTGTAATATTCTTCCACCTTCTATCCGCAATTAAAACCTACCGAAGCTACCGCGAAAGTAATGGGGTTTCGATGTCTTCGTTAATTCATGCTTTGCTTTCTCTCTCTCTCTCATTCTCTATCTCTCTTACTCGCAGATCCTCTGAAACCACCAAGCCAGCAGACGTTCTCATTGAGTGACAACGCACCGTGGCAAATAATTTTCCGCGCAACGCCGAGCTTTTTGTATTCTACTAACAATAGGGAGAGATTAAATTTTGTGAAATTTTTTCTTCTTTTTTTGAAGAAGGAGAAAGAGAGAAAATTTTTTATCAGAGAGGATTTCATTTTTTAATCCTAATATTTGTCTTCAACGTGTACGATAATATTTGTGAATTTTGTATCTAATAGAATTTATCGATGTTATTATCATAGTCATATTTAATTGTTAATTTCGTATTTTAATCCGAATGAACATTCAAGAACGTTCCATTGAGTGTTGAAGAATCAGGATATTCAGTGATGCGCAAAGAGTCTAGCAGAAGTGTGTATAACTCAAACCAGGTACGATGGTCTTTATTCTAGAACAAAAAGCTCTCTAGAAGCATTGTAAGGCTCCGCTGAGTGGGCGTACTTTCTACGACGCCATCTTGGGAAGTGTCAGCACGACACTTTAAACTGCAATAGTAGGTCAAGTCTTAGAAAATCACGCTGTAACCTCGGCTAGTTCGTTCTTTCAAACTCTTCTCTCTCTCTCTCTCTCTCTCTCTCTTTCTCTATCTTTCTGTCTGTCTCTCTCTCTCTTTCTGTCTCTTTCTCTCTCTTTACAAAAGATGTAAACTCTTGTTCCAGTGACTTTGTAATAGAATTTTCAAGAATCAACGTTCGACTTCGAATATCGAGTTTCCAATTTTTGTAGACGAATTCACTTGAATATTTTTTGTTTTTTTGCCGTGTTCTTTTAGTGATCCAGGTTAATTGTCTGTAAAGAATAGATATCGATCGTCCGAGTTCTCTTCTTCTCTTTCTCGCTTATATAGAATTATTTGAATCACAGTCACCTATATCCGCGCTTCACCTACCATCGTTTATAAATAACTCAACATTCCCGAAGGTAGGTGAACTATATATTAAGTGATTTACGTCATCCTCAGACTCTCATAAATCTTTTTCACACGCAAGGACTACGAATAAGACCGTGGACAGTAAGCACATGCGAGAACTCGTTTTGGTGACCAATATCGGTTAGCTTAAAATCACGAAAAGCACGTTTCCAAGTGGCCATTTTTAGATCCATTGAGATCACTCGAGGTTGCAATCAAGTACGTTAAAAACGACGACATTAAAACGCGGAAAAGCTGCCAAGTAGTTTACGGGCTCTCTAACATTTTGTAAAGGTGAAAACACCGATGAAATTTACTTTAATAATTGTTTTACTATTGCAGGAAAAAATTGGATTTTGTTAACGAACGATAAATCATTTTCTAACAATTAAAAATATTATATTTTCGATTAAGACCGTTATCACATTAGTATTATAAAACAATATTTAACACATTTATATGTGTAGATATAAGTTTTCTTAAAGTAAAGTACATTAAACGTCCTTGAATATTTTACGATACGTCGTCGTCTGACCTATATTATGACAACGCCTGTCATATAATTGGTTACGCGGTCGTGGCTGCCAGGTGGGGTGGTTTTATGCTACTTTCGAGACATCTAGGGTTTCATCCGATCGCACATTACGTTGCTCTAACTTTCTCGAATACCTTTTTATCTTGTTTCCTATTAAAAAAAAAAAAAAGAAAAGAAGTGTAACTTTTGCTTGAAACCATTTATATATTTAAATACTTAAACCCGTCCGAAAGAAAATTGGATCGATTCTAACGGATCGAATTATAATCCACCCTCTTTTTGAAAATTTAAGGATCCGTCTGAAAACGTAAGTAAGATAAGGGTGACTATTAAATCAGAAAAGATCCTTCCCAGCCGGAAGATGACTAGACTATGCAACATTTTCTGATCCTGTTCAATTCCTTTCCGACGAAGGGTTTACTATGGTTCCGACTTCCGATGGTCGAACGAAATCACGGATTGGGGTCGCCGTTTTCATCAGAGAGTAGTGCCGTACTGGTTACGAGGTGGCGCCATCCAGATACGAAATTGCCTGAGATTATACTAGAACTCGTGGATATAGCCGTTATCGATCGTAGTCGATAGGGACGGGGGAAGGGGGGGGGAAGGGAGCTTTCTCGATGAAGAAAAAGTAGGTAAGAAGTAAAGAAAGAAGGAAGAAGAAAGAATAGTTAAGGTAGGTGGTAGGTAGGGTTGGACTCTTTTGAAACATGGGCAAAGGTAACCTTTTCGAGGTACCTTATTACATAACCCTTTCTAGATCGCCATGACGACCCTTTGGATCCTCGTTATCTTTCTTCTTTTCTTGGACGTCCTTCGATATAAGCGAGATGGAAACCCTCTAAGGTTCCTTTTGTGTCCGGCGTTAGCTAGCGCTCGTAAAACAGAGTTATCGGACTTATTTCAAAGACACGTTACTATTCCGGAAGAATGGGCTCTTGGAATTCGATAAATATAATCGATTTTTGAGCACAACTTTATCCACCTCTTGCTAAGAATACTTTCGACTTTTTTTTCTCCTGTTACTCTTTTTACCGGTATATATATATATACTATACTCTTGCGATTTTTCAGATCAGTCGAATTTTCTCTTTCTCTTTTTCTATTCACGATCGATATCGTATCTTTTTTCTCCTACCAACGCTTTAACCATCAGGGATAAGATATTTATACGTTCAACCTTCATTATTTTTATACGCATTAGGTTTATTTGTTTGTAGAAAAGAAAATAGATCTTACGTTTAGAAATTTTCTTTAACCTGTTTAAGACGTATAAAGTATTCGATATTCGATTTAATTGGCTCTTATCTCGTTAGGTGTTATTACGTCGTTGTCGCGTGTTTTTATCAGTCGTTACCTCTATCCTTCTTCTCTCCTCTATCTCTATATCTCGCTCTCTCTCTTTCTCTTACTTTTAGATATTTTCTTATCAACGGTTTATACCGAATTTAGATTCAAGTGTGTCTATCTGAAAAGAGACTACTTCCGTCTGGCCACGTTAAAACGTATTCTCATTTTTCTACAATCTTGTATCTCGTATTTTACTTAAATGCAAACACCCTAGAGATTTTCAAGTCACAGAGTCAAACAGATAGACAGACAGACATATATCTGTTATCTATACGTTTTTACCAAGATCCTTATCGTTCCTTTCTAACATACTAGGATGGAAACACAAGGAAGGAAGATACGATATTGCAATAAAGTGTAACAGCCCTTCGGCTACGTCTTACCTTGGATAGAAGAACATTAGATTTCGTGAAACGTGTATCTATATTCTATTCCCGACAGGAGTAAATATAAGAGGACCTTATTTTTCCAATCAAATTCATAGTTTCCCGCTGTCCCCCCTTACCGAAATGTTGGTAAGTCACGTCTCCATCTATCGGCGTGGCACATCGCCATATTATCGCCGATCTTTCAAACTACACCTGTAGATGAAACACAAACGGTGCTGCCATCCAGAGGCTACCTGAATAAGATCGAACGTTCTATTATAATGCGCAGGTGCCGTAGATCGCGATAATATTAGTCGAATTTCTATATACGTTTCGTGTTAGGTTTACCATTCCTCTTTCCTCTTAAACGTTTAACGAATTGGCAAGATTTGTCGATCGTTTGTGTTTTCGAAACGCAAAAAGACACGCGTTTCGTAAGACGAATAATTTTCTCTCTCTCTTTCTTTCTCTCGGCAAACCAGTTGGAATAGTTTTACGATTCGTCGCAAAAAGCATTCTGTGTTGATCGTCCTAACGAGAATTCGTTTCCAGGAGCTTGCAACGAGGCTTCTTTATCTTTATTGTTAACTTCTTTCTTTCTTTCTTTCTTTTCCTTTTTTTTTTGTTGTTTCTTCAAGGCCAAACGTAAAAAGAAAAACAGGGGGATAAATTAACGTTCGAAACATGTCGCGTTAAGTTTTCTTTTACGATCATTCGAAAAAAGAAAAAGAAGAAAACACTCACGCTTGTTTTCTTGACCATAGTCAAATTATAAATAAACATTTGTCAGCATCTAAAGATACCCTTTTGTGTCCATGTCCCGTGCCATTAGTGGACGTATATTTAAGCCGCTATGTAAGCTCGTCGTTGCACAAAACAAAGCTCCGCAAATATCCTGAGGGACAAAGGCTTGCGCTAAAGAGTAAAAAGGGTAGGAAAAAAAGGGCGACGGTAGGAAGAGGTAAAAGAGGAAAGAATGAAAAAAAAAAACCAAAAAAAAAAAAAAAAAAAAAAACAAAAAAAAAAACAAAAAAAAACAACAACAAAAAACGGGAAAAATAAAAAATGAAATAAAAGAAAAAAGAAAAAAAGAGAAAGAGAAGAAAATAACAAGAGATTAGGAGAGTAAGAGGTAGAGGAATAGGATGGCCAGACGAACGGACGCCTGCCTGCCTGGCCAACACTATTGCCAAAACACTGAACAATCCTTTTTCTTCTGACCTTGGGTTTGGAAGCTTTTCAAGGTCACGCCATTCATCAGTATTAATATTGCACTACGTTTTAACATTCAAGGATTCTTTTTTCACGATTTCCACTTGTTTTTATAACTCTTATTTCAACGTCCACTCAATCACTGTTGTTCCACATTCAATTGTTTAAATCGATCGATTAGATTTTACTCGTGTTTACGTTTTCGTATAATGAATACAATTTTTTTTATAAAATTTTCTTCAACGATCATCTTCGAAACGTTCGGCAAATATGAGAGTACGAATTCGCGAATTTATTTTATTCGGTTCCCGAATCAATTACAATCTCGGGTCAAACTACCGGGCGAAAGTCACCGATCTAGCCAGCCCCTGTCCCCTCATTTTTATCCTCCTCCTCCTCTTTCAGCCCCCATAAACAAGCGAAGAGTTTCTCGAGCCGTATCTTCGAACGACCGCAAGATTTCTTTCCGTGCTCCCACAAGAAAACCGCAAAAAAAAACTGAACGATCTCTCGTTTTCTCTCTCTCTCTCTCTCTCTCTTTCTTTCTTTATTTCCTTTTTCCATTTTAGGTGGTATTCACGAACCGGTGAAACACGGATAAGTTGTTCAGTTTATTTCATTCCTATGGGGAAAAATTTCCTTCGATGCTTTAAAGTCTACGCCTTTGCGGTTTGACATTTGTAAATCTTTCTAACGTCTTCCTCTCACTCGGATTCTCATTCCAATCCTTGTTCTGGAGAAAGAGCAAGAGTTGTTTTTTTTTTCTTTTTTTTTTCTTTTTAACTTCCATCGAAATAATAATATTTTGTTTGATTTTTGTTAAAAGAATCCCAATGTCGAAAGAAAACAATAGTATGGAAACGTATCCTGTATATTGCGGTAAAGTATCCCTGGGAGCCTCAAAAGGATAAGTTGAAAGATGTTATGGTATTGCATTTCCTGGTTCATAGTTCATCTTAGCCGTAGCTAACGTTCGAGACCTATTAATATCGTGTAACCACTAAAATTCTCGCGTCGAGCACTTCTCGCTGAGGGTATTATATTCGAACGGGTAATCCTTCTAACGTTTCCGTCGGCGGGTAATGGCTTTCGTGAGAACGTTTGTAATCGATTGCTTTGCTGAATCGATCGAAAAGAAAAAGAGAAACGTTGGGAATTTCTATTATTTGTGAAATCGATTGCAGAAAAGTAGAAACGTAGAAAGGAAGGAAGGAAGGAAGGAAGGAAAGAATGAAGAACAATAAGAGAGAGAGAGAGAGAGAGTAAGAAGAAAGCTTTTTAGACGTTTTTTAAAAACGATATCAAAATCCTAGGGAATTTTTTTATTTTCTTAATTTCATTTCTTTCGCAAATACAGCGACTCTTGAAGTGGTCGATTAGGTCCCAACGAATGATGGAAACAAAAAGAGAAAAAAAAAAGAGAGGGAGAAAGAGAGAGAGAAAGGGAGAGAAACTTTCGATTGACAAGCACGGAAGCTGCGAACACTCTGTTGATTAATTGGCATTTAATCGTTCGATTATCGTAGATGCGGGACAGACGTTCTGCCGCAAGCCTCGGTGCAGCAGTCAATTCATTAGGGAAATTAATAAGCAGTCGCTTCGTCCTCTTCGTCGTCGTTGTAGTTGTAGTCATAGTAATAGTTGGTATGGTGCATTTGCAATTAGCTTCTTTCCCCAGGCAGTCTCCAGGCCGGAGACCATTAACGAGAATACCCCCTCGAACTCGAGAATCGATCTCTTCTACTTGCATACCCGTAGCCAATCGGGGGAGGGATAAGACAGGACGAGGTGAAAGAATTCGAAGCTACGAGTTACGATTAAGATGGATGAATTTAGTTTGAATCTCGCTAATTAATTAGAGATTTTCAACGATTTCTGTCTTTCCTCGATAGAATCTTTTTGTCTAATAAAATTTCTTCTCTATCTCTATCTCTATCTCTTTCTCTCTCTTCGAATTGGCAGCAGGTGCGAATAAAAGCAAGAACTTGGTAAATTCATTAAAAACCTTTTTTTCAATCATTTCCTTTTCCCTTTTTTTCTTTCAAACAAATCCAAAGTCTGCTTTGGAAAGATTGTATTTTTTGATTAACAACGAGTACGCGATATATATAATACTTAGGTTAGTCTATCTTTTGAATTTGAGCATGATTTTTTTTTCAATCGAACGTAATATGCTTACAAAAAAAAAATATATATATCCATAGATACGTTTCGCGTTCGTTTCGTTAACGCGTTCCCTAATTATCTCTTATTTCGCTCTTGGAAAATCATCCCTACCTTTAACCTTTTCATTCGTGATCGATTGGGAACCTTTTTCACTAAAACCAGACGGAAAGCAACCGATCGAAGCATAAACGGAAATGAAAGACTCGGTCTTCCTCGTTCGATCGTAGGGCCAATTAACCGTTCCTTTATCGTCAATCTTTTTCGTCCTTCACTCACCTCGCTATTCCTCGTTTCACCTTTCTGCTTTTACACCCGACAAATCCACTCCATCCTTATCCGCCGGGGTGGTTCACAACACTAATACTACCACCACCACCACTATCTTTTTCTTTCACTTTTATTCGAGTTTTTTTTTGTTGAACGTGAGCAAGTGTTGTTGCTTTCTCTCTCTCTCTCTTTTGTTTTTTCTCTCTTTCTCTTGAATTTTTTCTTTTATATCGTACCATTCCACCTGAATTTATCTCCGACGCCTTTAATTGTATTTTCTTCTTTTCCTCCCCATAACTATCCATCTTTTCATTTCTTTTTTGACGATTCTAACTCCCCCCCCCTTCCCTCCTTTTCCTCCTCGCTCTCTATCTCTCTCTTTTTCTTCCTGTCTCCGTTGGCAACAACTTCGTGACTATTTCTCCTCATTTCCTTCAAACTACTCCCGGTCTTCCGAAACTTTTATTACGTTTATATCGAATTATGCTCTTACCTTTGCTCGACTTACCTTCTTATTACGAAAATAATTCGTTATCACGCGATCCTTATCACAATCAACACTATTGCGATCAAAAAATTATTTTTTTCTATGTTTCGAAATAAATTGTTTCAAATAATGTACATTTTTTCATATCAGTATTAAAAAAAGTTATATAAAGCTGATTGATTATTTGGAATATACCATATACCATGAATTATTGTCATTCTCAAATATTTCCATATGTCCAATGGACAATTTTTATCTTACTCATATATTTTGTTTTCCATTTTTTAAATTACATCTCATTAATATTTGATCGAATCATTATCCTTTATTTCACATAAACTATTTGACAATTCTTCACACGTATTTGTATCTATCATGAATGATCCTACGGGGGAACATTTTTCTATTTCAACCACTCCCATTTTCATTCTCACTTCAGAGTGAAAAATTCTCTATAAATCTTTAAATCTCCAATCTGTTATTGTAACTATAGTTTTGAAATTCGTTTTATTTTTTGTATTCTTTAGAAAGGGAAGGGAGGAAATATCGAAGGGGAAATGTTTTACCAATCGAAAACGACGGAATATTTTTGATATTGATGAAAACACACTTATACGATAAAATGTTAAAAAAAAAAAAAAAAAAAAAAAAAAAAAAAAAAAAAAAAACAAAAAAAAAAAAAACTTAAAGAACAAATCGTAGGTGGCATCAGTTAGTATATAAGTATAAGTATTCCATAAATACAAAGAAAGAAATAGAAATATAAAGATAATACGATCGAAGTCTAACTCATAAATGATGCAAAACACATTTAACATTTTATCAAAGAGTAGAGAGGAAAACTCTTCGGCACTTTAAGGAGAAAAAGAAAATAGAAAATATCTCACAGAGGTGGAGAAAAGTTGGCAGGAAGAGAGAAAGAAAGAAAGAAATAAAGAGAAAGAGAGAGAGAGAGAGAGAGATAAGAAAAGACGATTCATTCGAACGAGGTCAGCACGATGAAAGTATGAGAATGAAAAAAAGAGAGAAAGAGAGAGAGAGAGAGAGAGAGATGGGAAGGAATGATCGAGACTATGCCGTAGGGTGATTTTGTTGGACCGGAGGGCTCATCAATCACCACTCGTGCAATCCCCCACTATTTTCACCATCCTTATCTCTATCTCTCTCTTTCTTTATCTTCCTTTCTCTTTCTATCTTTCATAGACCAGATCCATCAGCAACGTCATTTGCGCGTGCCTAGGGGGTGGATCAAACATTTTAACTCGAGTGCATTGCTCCTTCACTTCGATTCCTATTTTTCATCCCTTTCTATCTAACATTTTCCATTCGTTGTGCTACTTTAAGACCGTTTATCGATGCCGAAGTCATATCGACTCTATAGGAATGGCCGGCCACCCTCCAACACGGAACGAAAGTTTCTAAGTCTCAAGAGAAATTAACCTCGAGTTAAACCATACAAATTCGTATTCTTGGTTCTAAAAAAAAAAAGGCAAGTTGGTGATGTTGCTTTTGCTGCTTCTTTTACATTTTGTTTAACGCACGTTACGTAAAGAGGAAATGATTTTCATCGGTGGGCTTTCTTTAAAAGAAAGGAGAAAGGGCGCAGGGTTGAGAGTTGAAGTAAAACAAAACAATGATTTCATTTCGCATTGTATAATTCGTTTATTTGTTTGAAAGGAAATTCAATTAAAACTCAACGTAATGATTTTATTATAACAATCTAATTTGTTATGCATATGCAAATGATATAGTTGATTTGGTAATTTAAAAAAAAATAAAAAAAAAAATAAAAATAAAAATATAAGAAACAAATATATAAGTCTCAAAGGGAGTTATAGACGGTTAATAAATCTTATGAACAATTAATTTGAACTAGTTGTACGTTTCGTCCCTTACTGGGGACTT